>NW_028258327.1:14816582-15119612 GCF_053883595.1 Heterocephalus glaber | reverse complement strand
GAAAGGAGAAGAAAATTGCCATATTAATATCATAGGAATTGTATGAAATAAAAAGAAAAGTGGATTATTTTTATACAACTAATAAACTAATACTATGTAAATTTATTGTTGAGGGGACATTAGATATGGCATTTGTTTATTCTTTTAAAAATTTGCATATGAAGACATTTATCATGCATCTCTTTGGTTATTAGCTGAAGGCAATAGTGATGCAAAAATGATCATAAATATTGCACTTCATAATAATGAGGACTTTGAAGCGATTGCACTGTTTTGTCTGGCAGTGTTAGTTCTTATCATTTATTAAATATTTGACCATGGCCCACATATTTAAACTTGGTTGGCTTCAATTTTTCATCTGTCAAATAGGGATGATCAGAATGCTTTCCTTTTGGGATTGTTAGAGGACAAATAAAGATACTGATAAGGTTCCTAGAGTTCTATCTAATACACATATAGCACACATTACAGATTAAATCTTATTTTTGCAATTAAAGAATGTATAACTTGCCAAGACATTTAGATACATAATTTATTATGCTACCATGTGTTATATGCTATGTAGAAATACAATATTCCAAGAATAACTACATGATCTTATAAAATTGAAGATAGGTTTTAGAGACAAAATAAGTTTTGTCTAAGAGAACTATCGAATTTACCACTCAGGCCACCATGATTGAGAGTGAAAAGGAGTGATATTTATGATTATATTAGAACTATGGGCATAAACCAGAACAGACTTTGGGAAAGCCACATGTGTATGGTCACTTTACTTTAACCTGGCATTAATATTTGATTTTTGACAAACGGCAAAGAAAAAAGAGAAATGAGATCAAGGGTCCCTGGATGCATAATTTAAGGGTTGTGAGTAGATGGGATTTTTAGGTTATGGCAAAAATTTATCATGACTGATATTTAGAAATATAGATATGGAGAATTTTTTTAAAAGGCTGAGATTGTCCTTTTAATCCTGAAATAGCACTTTATATTACAGGTAATGAGCACACTCTGGATGATTTTAATCACAGATTGACACCATCAAATTTTCACTTTGAAAGATAATTCTAGCTGCTTTGCCTTCCATGTTGAGAGTGGTGACAGTCTAAATGCAGAAAGTATTTTGTAGTAGTCTGGGCTGGAAATGATGAAGACATAGATTAATTCAAGGTCTGTCATAATGTAGAGAACAAATGAGATTGAGAGTCATTTCAAAAACTGATGTAACAAAAAGCACTGAGCAAATTGATGTGCACTTATTAAAGAAGGGGAAAAGTGAAAATGATCCAAGTTCTAGCTTGATTGAGTAGATCAACTGTGGTTAACTAAGGTAGAAGTGTATAGAGTAAGAAGAGGAAGGGAAAGAGTGTAATGAACTGCACTTCAAATATAAGTTCTTGGTTTAAGATGTTGCTAGAGAACACATTGAGAACATATCAAACAGTCGCCCGTATATTATGAAATGTGAATGCTATGTGCTATTTGAATAGGAGATTTGTGACCTTGTCTTTATATTATATTGGAAGAGATTGAAAGAAGAGGGTTAACCAAAATTCTCTTAAATATGCCACCTGCCATAGATTCGTATTTTATTAAATAGCTTATTTTTTGACTTTAAACAGATAGCAATAATTGAATAAATTTTTATTAAATTCATTTCAGTGGGTCATAACTGATTGAAATAAATTTTAAAAGGAGGCAAGAACAAACTGGACATCACAAGATAGAACATTGTGAAAAATATCTTTCTTTCCTTTTCTCTATCAGCAGGCTGTGCTGGATGATGCCTCTGAAAGCTTGGCAAGATCACATTACACATACAATCAGTGAATGCTGCTTTCAGCAATGTATCAGGTGGCCACAGAAGAGCTAAGTGATAGAACATGCCAAGAAATCCTAACTATGAGATTCCATGCTCTCTTGGATGCACAGTATCTGATCCTGGAAAGTTCTTTTCATGAAAACCAAGTGTCTTGGCTCTCAGCTTTAGATAAAATATCAGAACTTGTAAATTTTTTGGAATATGCAATATTATTACTTAAGGCAGATTCTTGGTAGTGTAAACACCACATATATTTAAAAATACATTTCACTTGCTAAATACCAAATTGTTTCTCTGGTGTGAGAAACTGAAACTGTAAATAAGGACTAAAAGGTATAATAGATAATGTGAAATAGGAAGAAAAGGGGCAAAGGGGAAGGGGAAGTGGGAGAGGTAGGGGAAATGGGATGGAATTTATATGAGAAAAAAATGGAAACAAAGTCTATGTAAAGCAGGAGGGGTGGAGGGGTTGAAAGGAGGGCAGGGGAATGGGGAAAAAAGAAGAACCAAGATAGATTATGTAAAGGTGCAAATTCCCAATGATAAATGTCATTATATTGTATACCTAAAATGTACCAATAAAGTTAATAATAAAAAAGGATAACACAGTATGATCTTTGTGTGGATTTGATCAACTCTCTAATATACCTGAATTAATCACACTTTTATTGTTCATTGATTCTCTTATTCTGAATTAGAATGGCTAACTCATGAGAAAGGAATAAGAAATCTTTCAAATGACTTTATTGTAACATCATTTTTACTCTATTAAATGTGTATTTTTAAAAAAGTAGAAAATAATAATGTCTAATGGTCATGATTTTTTTCACAGTTAATTATTTATTTAGGTTTTGGCATCCCATGGGAAATGGGTTTTTAAATTAACAATTTGGTCCACTAATGCTCAGAGGAGTTTCTACTTGCACAACAAAGTCAATACTTAGGAGGAAATATAGAGTCTGAAGTGATAGCAAAGATTAGCTTGTGTATATACCTCTAAATGTATTCTACCCCTTCCAGCAACTGTGCTCATATGTATGCATCTAATTAATAAAATCATTGTCAAGGCAACATCTATATATCACTTTACTCAAGTTACATTTGTGCTTAGATAAAATTTATATTTTAGCTTACTAGTATATGAGTGTAATGTTTGCATCCCTTGTGGGAACTTGCTGCATGGACATAACACATCCAAACTGCTTCCTTTCATCTCTTAACTTTTCCCTTCCTCTCACTTCCCTTGATTCCCTTCCCCTTTGAGAATGATCTATCTCCCCACTTCCTATTATATATCTTTTACTTTCCTGTTTAGAGAAATTTATTCTAAAGTAGTTTTTAGATTAAACTTGTATATACAAGTGAAATCTAAAAAAAATCTTGTAAAGGTACTCCAAATTTTCATTTTGGGAACTCTCCCTCTTATAAATTATGACCAACAACTTAACATCATAGTAGTCAAAACTAATCTAAAGCTACATAACTACTCCTTTATCTTCAATTTTCATACATAAATGTAATTTTTAGTCACCTCTGAAAATTGTTCTCGAGATCAAACTAATGTGTTATTACTATTGAGTAAAATTGAAAAAGTAGTCATATTTATCTTGTTACCTGCAATATGAATATCTCTATGGAGGTAGATGTATTGGCTAGGACTAGAAGAGCTATTCTAAATCATTTTTAATTATATATTAACTAAAGCTGGGAAACATGATTTTTACTAATGATAGTGCTTAAAAATTTTACTCCAACATTCAGATACCCCTCCCCCCAAAAAACCCTCCCAGAAAGTAATAAGCTTCCGAGATCTCTTCAGGAACATGTAATTCCCTGCAGTACACTTAAGGAGGAGACACAGATTGGTCAATACATACTCCAGTAAAGTGTATACTGGATCAAATGTCCACATTCCCAGCCAGTTACTAAATTCAAACACTGATGGACAGCCCCGGGGCTAATTAATTTTTTTTAACCATGGCAATCAGCAAGGCTTCTCTTTTCCTTTTCATTTATTTACATTAATAATGAAATCTTAGCTGCAATACTAAGAGTGAAATAGTCTCAGAAGCAGTTTATGGAGCCAAACTATTTTTCAGTGTAGAGCTCAAGTCAGTGACTCAATAGTTTTGTTTTCTCAGATAATATCAAACATGTGTCCCAACTTATAAATAGTGAAGTTAGTCATAAAAGAATATTGTGGCTGACTTTGGTGTACAAAGTTGGATGCCAGCTGCCATAGCCAGATATACATATTTTATTTATTTTGGCCTGATATAGTTGTTATTTGTTCATTAAAATGATAGAAAATATGCCTCATTCATAATACAAGTTTTATTGCCAACCATTACTGTGAGGAAGTTTTTTATATTTTACAGTACAATAGAATCTAACTACTAAGTGGGAAGAAAAGCTCATTCAACAAAATAGTTTCTTTGGAAGAATTCTTGTATCAAAAAAAATGAGTGACAAGAAGTGAATGATCTTGTCACATTTCTCTAAGTCATTCTGTGCAATTCTTCATTTATATCTATGTAGTTTAGTGTCAAATTCTGAGATGACATAAGTTTGAAATCATTTTTATAAGGATGAGGAAATATATCATAATGTACAAACAAAGGCTGAAAAATTGTATGACTAGTGAATTAGAGAAAGTTTAGTTATAAACTTTTAATCATTCAGACAAAAGTACATTTTTGGCATAACATATCTAAATATTTCCTGTACTTTCATTCAATTTGGTAATTCAGATAAGATTTTATTATTCAATAGAGATCTCATTTACATTTGAGACCTGAGGCAAAATTAATTTTCCTTTCAAGTGTTATATAATAAAACCTCCTAGTATTGTCTTTTTTAAAGTCCCTTTAGATAAATGATCCTGGGAGCATTTCAAATTTCTTAAAATATTGTATAGAATGGATGAAGCCAAACCATGAGAAGCTAGAGGCAATATACATATCATTATTAACTAGCCTCAAGAAATTAAAGATCAAGTGTTAAATTTTACATGTATGAATTTCTCAGTAATGTACATAGAGGAAACCTAAAAAAAGACCTTATCTGCTTTTCTTTAGACTATTATAATACAACTAAAAAAACCTTCATACATTATTTTCTCTCTTTAGATAGATAAATAAAGTGGTACCTCAGGTTATGAACTTAAATTGTTTTATGATTTTGGGGAAGAAGGATGTGTTTGTGTTTGTGTGGGGAAGATAGCTGTGGTCGTGTTTGTCAATCAATGTGGAGTTTACAAAAAGAAGCAAAATTTTGCTGAGCACTTATGTTTGCAAACCAAAGTGTTTGCGAATGGAAGCATTCATGAACCAAGGTATTACTATATACAGATAGATACATAGATAAATATAGATATAGCTATGGGTGACATAAATAGATATATTATAGCAAATGTTACAGAAACTATTATAGACAAATCTTTCTTCTAACAGGGAAAGTATGACAAATGGGTCAGAAGTAAATGGTTAAATACATTCAAAGAATAAAAATTTGAAATGTCTGCATAGAAATTTTGGGCTAATTTTAAAATCAGTGATACATAGAATTAATGTATACATTAATTGTGGGCATTTGAAATCTGAGTGCACTTTGATACAGAGAACTAATTGTGCATTCATAAAATCAATAAAAGTAATCAACCTTACAAATGTTTTGCATTGTGGATAGTAATAATAGCTTTAGCAAGGAAAAGGTTCTGCTGGATTTTATCTAGTCTAGATGATACATCCTAAACACAAAAATAATGGACTTGTTAAAACTCAGAGTTCATATGTCAACCCAAATGTGGGGAAATGTTCAGTGAATACAATTTTCAAATAATCATTGAGTTTGTCAGTTCAGATCAGGTAAGAGTTATGAGTCTTAATGATTCTAGGCAAAGAGATTTCTTTCTAAGACATAGCAGCATCTCCATGCAGCAGTCCTATAGAATTACTGTTTTGGTACTGAGCAGTTCACTCATAGGCAGCCACATTATCGTGGCTAGGCATAGCTACTTGAAACAAGTCTATATTTTATAGAAGTTCACACCGTGTCATTACTGGAGTTTGTTCTTTGATTTACCATTTGGTAGCAATAGCTCTTAGCAGGCCTTGTGATTAGGTAAGGTATCTAATACAATTTTAGTTCTCATCTAAAGTGCTGAGAAAATTCTTTTATTGAGACTGCAGTAAAAAGGATCAATGATTTTGGTAGCAATGGACATAGTAGAAATAAATCATGGGGAAAGAAACGCAAGATTTCTCAGAAAATTCAGATACTAAATTGAGAATGATAAATCATTGCATGTAACATCATGAGAAATCAGTAATCCTCTCATAGATCCTGGAAGATTTCATACACAAAAGAAGCTATAAATATTAACGATACCAGTAGACTATGAAATCCTTACATTTCCAGCAAATAGCTCAAAGCTTGGCACAATGCATACCCACTGTTGCCATCTACTAATGAATGAAGAAAGGAAGGTTATAAAACAAGTAATCAAGTTTTGTATTATTGTTCATTGCATCATAAACAAGTAGAATGATTATACTAGAGTAGAAGAAACTTTCATCCTATTTATTCAGTACCACTTTATAGCTTTTAAAGTATATGAGCTCTTTTCCTTTTATCTGATATATTTGTCAATATTTTAAAACAACTCAGGCAGGCTAGGTGCTTTAAAGTCTTGATTAACATGAAGAAAAAAATGTGCTTTTAGAATTAAAATCATATGGCAAATTAATATGCATCATCTACCCATAATTATATTTTATTAGTCATCTTGCCTAAGAAATAACTGGGAATTGAAAAATATGTAGCTCTTTGTTGTGTGATTCTCTTATTCAATTCAATTAAATATAATTTTCATTTTGTGGCAGTAAGTAAACTGTAGGATAGGATTGATGTAAGACAGAATTTCTTAAAAGAATGCATCATTTTAGAAATATTCAGTGTCAGAGCACTTTGAAGCTAAAATGGAAATTTGATATTAATTTAAAGAAAGAGTTACAATGTACTAATTATTGCTGAGAAATATATATGTGTATATATATATATATATAACACAACAATAAAAAAGTAAATATGGTGAGATTTCTTAATTGTGTAAACTTTCTGCATTACTTGGTGACATAAATTTTATTTTGGCAACATTTGTGATCATTCAAAGGGCATAATTGTGTATCTTAACCTATGCTGTACAGCAAAATCTGTAAACACTAAAAAACCCTGAATTCAAATTAATAGATCTAGATTCATAAGTTGAGACTTTACCTGGAAGTTTATTCCAATTAATTGTAATGCTACCTATTATATTCAATTTAGGAGTAATTAAAAATAGTGGTCTTTAGAGTTTGATGTCATCAAAAAAAATTACAGAAGCCAAAAATATTATTTTAGGACATTTTAAAGAATAGAATTAAAGGCAATGTTTTAACTTGACTATTTTTCAATTAAAATCTTCAAAAAATAAAGGAAAGATATGAATTTAAATTACAAAGAGAAATAACAATGTAAAACTTTCTTTAAATCACCTGGGAAATAAGAAGGTGCCTTTGATGTAAGAAGAGAAGGTTCATAAAAAATCAACTTTAGTCATACTTACATGAAGAGTGTTACTGAGAATGGAGGAAATGTGAATTAATTTATGTAACTCATGTTTTATTTTTAATATTTTCTTTTCTCGTGTAGTCCATGATTTGAAGAATATGGGAAAAGTAGAATTATGATAGAATTGATAATAGAAAGTAGTTCATTGACTGTAGAGCCAAGAAAAAAAACACAATAAGGATTCTCTGATAAGGGTTATTGTCAATGAGAAGGGTGTGGAATGCAATGGGGAACATCACATGAAAGGATAAATATTCAAGAAAAAAGTACAAATTTAATGAAGTAACATTTGACAATTTGGCAATCGACCTCAGAATAGAAACCATTTAAATATTTAAATTTGCTGCAAGAAAATTCACATAGAAATGATACATAAAGATGTAATTGTTTGATAGGATTCTGGGGTAAGGATGAGAACAGATAAATCAGGACTGAAATTATATGTTTGGAGAGATCTATGCATAGGATATTTGAAATTAAAGAGAAAGCAGACAAATCTAAGTAGAAAAGCCAGTTAATACATTAAAGATGAAAAGAAGCCAATGGATGATCCAATTTTTTTCCCATTAAGTTTATTGGTACATTTTAGGTATAAAATACAGTTACATTCATCATTGGGATCTTGTATGTACCTTTACATGAGTATCTTGGTTATTTTTTCCCCTTCCCCTGTCCTCCCTTCCCCCCCTCCACCCTTCCCTATTTGCGAAGATTTTGTTTCCATTTCTTTCCTTTTCTCATATTTTTTCTTTTCCCTTTCTTCCTTTCCCCTACCCCTCTCACTTCCCCTGCACCTTTAGACCTTTTCTTCCTGTTACACAATATCAATTATACATTTTCTAAATTATAATATCAAAATCTAGGAGACATTAGCACAGATTTTACAGAATTTAAAAGGATATAGAAAGCATATTACAAAAATCTTTTTTGAAATAAATTTGACAACTTCTAAGAAGTAACTTAGAAGACAAATTAATGAAACTAACTCTGGAGGAAATATCAAATTTGAATAGCACCTATTAAAGAAAGTATATTCCTAGCTTGAAAACCTACCCATATGACAACAGCAGGCTCATATACATTTTAACTGATAAATTATATCAAACAATTAAAGCACAAAAAAGAAGGAACACGTCTTCCCTCATTTTAGGAACTCAACATTGTGCTAATCCTAAAACTGGATAAAGATAGTAGAAGAGAAAGTATGAACATAGATAGAAATTTGTTTAACAAAACAAGCTATTAGAAGTCTGATCTAGCAGTATGTAGAAAGTGGTTTTGTTATAGGGATGGCAGTGTTGGTTTAGCATTGGAAGATCCACCCCCAAAAGTCATCATTTTAACAGAGGAAAGGAAAAAGCCATATGATCTTGTCATTAGTTGGAGAAAAATTATTGGACTAAATTCTACAGCTGTTCATGGTAAAAGCTATCAGGAGACTAGAAGTAGAACAGAACCTTCTCAACAGTTTAAAGACATGTACTCCATACTTCCATCGAGAATGCCTTACATGAATGGAGTAGATACAATGCTTTCTCCCTAAAGTGGGGGACAAGGGCAGATATGCTTACTCTTTATATGTCCATTAAGCTTTGAAACCTAGGCCCCACCAAAATAGTCTGGCAATAAAATGACACAATTAGGATAGGATTGGCAAGGTAGAAGCAAAATCTTTATATGTAGATGAAATGATCATCTACAGAGAAAATACTAAGAAATTTCTAGGAGCCCCTAGAACTTGTATTTGAATTTAGCAGGATTAGAAAACACAAGGTATATATAAAAATTCAGGTCTGTGTATACTTGCTATAAATGAAGACTTGGATATTGAAATTTAAAAGTTATGTAGGAGTACAAAGGACCTAGAAAAGTTAAAAAAAAAAAAGTGTTGGAAGACATTTAGTACCTAATTTTAAGTCTTCTTCTAAAGCTACAGTAATCAAAGCAGTGTTGGTGTAAGGAAAGACATATAAATCATTGGAATAAAACAGAGAATCTAGAAATAGAACCACACATATGTGGTCCACTGAGTTTTGAAAGATTATTTAACATTAGCATTTTGTAGAATATAAACTCAATTCAAGAGCAGAGGAAGAGATAGTGTTTTCAGCAAATGGCACTAGAACACCTGGTATCTGTATATAAAAAATTAACCTCAATTCTTTATTTCCATACATGAAAATAACTTGAAGGGGTCTATGAACCTAAATATGAAAGCTTAAAAGTATAAAACTTTAAGAAGAAATTATAAGGGAAAATGTTTATGAATTCAGGGTAGGCAAGAACTACCTGGTATACAAAAGACATGATGTATAAAAGAAAAAAATATTGATAAATGAGATTCCATCAAAATTTAGAACTTTAAATGACATTAAAATGAAAAGTCATCCTTAAACAGACCATATTTACAATGCATATAACCTATGACCAGAATATATAAAGAATTCTTAGAGCTCATTAATAGACAACCCAATTAAAAGGTAGACATAAGATGATAAATAGCCAGTACAGCACAAGGAAAGGTGTGCAACTCTAGAATCAGAAAAATACTTATCAGTACAATAACAAAATTGAATTATACACTCATTAGGAAGATGAAGTCAAAAGTTTTAAAAGCCTTGTATGACTTTTTCTTTATGTTGGATTCTCCCCCTTTGCATTTAATTTGTCACACCCAATGGATTCATTCTGCTGGGTTTCCTGGGGTCATGATCCTCATTGTTTTTTCCTAGGGTATTGTCTAAAAATTTTGGAGTGCCGGTTTGATATTCATGAAGTTCCTGAGGTGCTCTTTATCATGAAAGTATCTTATTTCTCCATCAATTTTGAGAGATAGTTTTGCAGGGTACATCAATCTGGGTTGGAGGCTGTTTTCCTTTAGGGCTTGAAATACATCACTCCAAGCTCTTCTTGCCTTGAGGGTTTGCATTGCAAAGTCTGCTGTGATTCTGATGGGCTTTCCTTTGTATGTGATTTGTTTCTTTTCTCTCACTGCTTGTAGAATTTTGTTCTTCTATTGGATTTCTGGAATCCTAACTATTATATGCCTGTGTGTAGACTTTTTTTGATCAAGGCTATTTGGAGTCCTATATGCTTCACTTATCTGTATGTCAAGTTCTTTTCCTCTCCTTGGGAAGTGTTCTGCCATCACTTCTGTGAAGAGTTTTTTTATGTCATCTGAACTCTCTCCCGTTTCTTCATTGACTCCAATCAGTGTTATGTTATTCTTCTTTGCATCATCTAGCAGGTGCTGGATTGATTTCTCATTTTCCCTTACAATTTTAAAGCATTTATTCTTTTCTTAGTCACTAATTGCAATCTTTTCTTCTATATCTGAAATTCTATCCTCACATTGGTTCATTCTGCTGCACAGACTTTCAATGGAGTTTTTAATCTCCTGGAAATCTGTTTGCATCTGTTTTATGGATTTCATTTGTTTCCTATGTTGGGATTCCATCATGTTCCTCAGAATCTCTATTTTGTTATCTGTGTCCTCTCTAGATTTACTAATCATGAATTGCACCATGAGCAAAATCTTTGCTGATATCTTAGTAATTATTTTTGATTTCATTTTTTCCAGATTTTCTTTTGTTGCCAGTACAGAGAGTCCAGGTGGTTGAGTATCAGATTGTTCCATCTCTTTTCCCTTTGGGGTTGCTGTAGGTGATCCAGAAGTCTGTTTTTGAGGCTTGTTTAAGTGTCTTCTCATTTCTTCGGGGGGTGGGGGTGGGGGTTCTTCTGGTGCCCACGCAGCTCACCTTATCTGTTCTAGGAGCCTGGGATGGCAGAGGGGGAGCTTCCTTCCTGGTGCTGGGACCGGCTCAGCTTCTCTGCCCTAGGAACTTGGGATGGTGGAGGGGGAGCTTCCTTCTGGGTGCTGGGACTGGCTCAGCTTCTCTTGGATGATCCAACTGAAGGGGAATATATTCAAGAAGTGGAGTGAATAGAGACAAGCAAATGGAAGACTAAGAAACAGAAACTAAAGATGAGAAATTACATTATCAATCATGAAGCACAATACTGTAGGAGACAAGAAACAAGCCAAGATGTGAGAGAGGACATTGACTGTGACAATGGACTGTAGCAAAGAGCACTAATAAAGGTTGGGGAGGGCCAGGGATTTAGCTCAGTGGTGCCCAGCTGCCTGCCTCGCAAACGCAAGGGACTGAGTTCTATCCCTGGTACAAAAAAAAAAAAAGGGTTAGGAGAAATGTGAAGTGAAAGAGGGAGTGCAAGTAACACTGTTTTCTTCTTGTGTGAGGATTGACAAGAAGTTTGGCAAGGGGCTGTGCAAATAGGAACTGGAATCAAGAGGTGATAAGAAGCTCTGAAATGAAGTCCTCAGGCGCACAAATATGGGGAGAACTGCTCTCTGTCCTTGCAATCTTCTTGAACACCATTGGGCAGTCTGAGCACTGGTGTTGAGGAAAGGTCAGAGCCCCAGAAGAATCAAAACCCCAGTAAAATTAGTTACTGAAATTTCTTCAGTGATGACAATGTA
Organism: Heterocephalus glaber; assembly: GCF_053883595.1. NCBI lineage: Eukaryota > Metazoa > Chordata > Mammalia > Rodentia > Bathyergidae > Heterocephalus > Heterocephalus glaber. Next base: position 15,107,676 of record NW_028258327.1, on the reverse strand, counting down.
GGGCAAAGAAAGGACAGCAGAAAAATATAATAATTCTCCAAGGCCTCCATAGCAGTTTAACATAAGAGTATTATGTAGAAGGCAAGGCATTCTTTTCATTGCTTCTTTAAAAATCTACTGTACATGAAACTGTGCTGGAGACTTTTCAGCAATGGTCTTCTTCCATCTGAGGAGGGCAAATGGTGAGTTTCATGTGGAATCACTTCAATGCTTTTATCCTTTCTTTCTCTTTTAATATATGGCTATAATTGAATAAAGAGAAGCTAAAGCATGAAAATCTAAGTCAAATTTTTTTCAGTGTATAGTGACAAAAAATAAAAACATGAAATAGCACAATAAGATTATTCTTGTAAGGGAAGCCTAGCTTTTTGCTAAATGTAAACTTGTTTTTTAAACCTGATAGAATTTTCTAATTTTAGAAATAATTTCATTTATACACCTAAAAGTGAAGTTTTCTTAAAATGACTGAGAAGGAAAATGGTATTTTTTTGTTATTATTTGTCCATTGATAAACTATTTCATTTTTATTGGCTTAATGATTTGGGGACTATTTGATAACAAGGCAAAACTCAAAGGGATGAACTTTATTACTCTCATTTATTTCACTACAGGGTCAAGGAAAGTCGAGCCATTTATCTCTGTACTTTCCCTTCTACATACATTCATATCATAGCCACAGACCCATTTGTGAATGTAAAAAGATTCACAAATCTGAGGAAAAATTTGGCTGCATATTGTATTTACAAAATCACTGGTCCACATTTATAAAAATCACTGGTCCTTCAGTTAGTTTCCATATCCACAATCGTGATAACCAGATGGAGTAAAAGTAGTTAGAAATTGAAAAGCAGTCTGAAGATAGTTTCTGAAGTTAATTTTACAAACCTATCTTAAGACTTAGCTTATTAGTAAAAATCAGTTTTAGAATGGGAATAGTTAAAAACTTTAATTTCACAGTTTAGAACATGAGAAAATACATCAACACCTGCTGAAAAGTTGCAACTAGAATCCCAAACTTCTGTTTCTCAGAATAACCCTCTTTGCAATCCTCTAAAAACATAATATTTCTAAACTAATCATAATGAACCATATCAAATTAATTTTCTGAATTATCTTAACAAAGTCAACCTACGCAATGATAACATTCTTTTTGAAAAGTGATACTGATATCTAATTTTTAAAAAATTTTGGTGTTTATTTTTGCTCTTGTTAAATGCACTTTCTTATTGAATACTCAAAGAACATAAATTTGGATAATGTATTCTTGTTTCTGTATAGTATCTCAGAAATTGAATTTTGTTTTCTATTTTCTATGACTATTACAATAAAACTAAATTAAATTGCCCAAGAAATATTAACTAGATAATAACTAATTTTTTATTTGGTACCAGGAATCGAACTCAGGTCCTTGTGCTTGCGCAGCAGGCGGCAATAACACTGAACTAAATCACCGGCCCAAATAGTAACTAATTTTGATCAAATCAACATTATTTCAACAAATTGATAAAAGTTTTGTAAATGTTAGGAAAAATGTCCAATCATCAATATTAGTGAAACCATATATATGTATATATACCAACAGTAACCTAGACATGTATGTTGCAAAATATAAAACAGACACCATTCTTTTTTTGGAGTTAAGAAAAATGGGGAGATTTTACATTTTTGCCAAATCCACCCAGATAGCATATACTGTATAAGACTATAATTCCAAACCTCATAATTCATAATCAGAATTTTAAAAATACTAATATGCCAAAATTTGGCATCTCTATCTCCCCTACCTATGACTCTTAGAACACATTATTCTATTATTTCTTTTTACAAGGGAAGAGAACAAACCCTTAGAAAGTCATTATAATGTTCTGGACAATATGCTTACCGCTATGGATATAGTTATTTTTTAACAGTTAAAAAGTTTTTGATCTCCTTTTATTCCACGAAGATGGGTACTCAGATTACTAAACTTGACCCAAATTAATATACATAATTTGTAATGTGGCAGAGAGGTTTCTACCACATTTTTTACTTCAAATTCCATTATTCCTACCCACCCACCCATCTTCCCACAGCATTCTATAATCTCTTCAACTTTTCTTGCTAGTTATTGTGTCAGCTTTCCATTGTTGCGACAAAATATTGTAAAAAATCAGCTTAAAGAAAAAAGATTTATTATGCTCATGAATGTAGAGGTTTCAGTCCACAATCACTTGGGTTCTTCCTTTCTGGCCCTGTGGTGGCACCGTACATGATGGGGGAAGGAACGGCTATGGTGGAGCAGAACAATTAGCTCACTTGGGAGCCAGGAAGCAGAGAGGTAGAGGAAGGGGCCAGAAACAAAGTAAACCTTCAAGGTCCTGCTCAATGATCTGTTTATTCCAACTAGGCCCTTCTTTCTGAAGAGTCTGTTTGCTCCCAATGCTTGGTTAAACTGTGAATCAATGAATGGCTTAATCCATTCATTAGGTCAGAACCCTTAAGAACAGAACCTTTCTCACTTCCCAAAGGCCTCATTTTGCCAGTAATGTAGCATTGGGCAAATCTTTATCACATGAATTTTTGAGAAATATTTAAGAGCCAAATAATACTGATTGTATAATATTTCCTAGCCCTAAATTATTTTACCCTAGAAATATCTTCAATCCACTAAATGTTTCTTAGATAAACAATGATCACTATTTTTGTTATTTATATTTTTGTATCCTGGAGAGGTGTACATGCATTTTTTTCTTTACAATAGTAAAAATATTCATTAGAAAAAATGCTCAAATTATAGTGTTCTTTATTTCTTCAAATAACTGTAGGAGTACTGAATTAATGCTGGGTTTTTAAATGAAAATCCCATTCAAGAGTTTTATGGCAGTTAATTCAAAAACCCAGAGAACTACTATCTACTGTTTGATGATAATCTAATGCTTAGACAAAGATTATACCAGTGCTTTATCCTTAAAGAAAATCAGGTGGCAGTTTTAAACTTTAAAATATTTACTGTGATAGATTTTGGTATGGTTTTTTTGGGGGGGTACTGGGGATCGAACTCAGGACCTTGTGCTGACAAGGCAGGCAGTGGAACCACTGAGCTAAATTCTCAACCCCTATTTTGATATTTTATAATGGGATATATTGATATATTTCTATGTAAATATTCAGAGAACATTTAAAGAATGATTTAAATAACAAGAAAATTAATCTTTATGGTAAAAACAATTATAAATAGTTCAAAAAACAAATCAAAAAGCTTTTGAGACTTATTGGACAATTTAATGAAACACACCCACATAAGCCTGGGGTGATAGTTTTAGTTTAATTAAATGATGCTATAGGGTAAAATATAAAAAATTATTCCTTCCTTCTTACACTCATAATTGAAGATTCTATAACAAAAGAAAATTAAGAAAAGTATAACTGGCATGGGAACTTGCAGAAATAAACTTGTGAGTTTATAGATAGACCTTAAAGAAACAGGTGAACTTGTAGGTTTTTGTGCTGTCTGATGAAATGGACAGTTGGGGAGAACAGGACTGGAGGACAAAAAGGTGTGACCTAAAGGTAATAACTTCAGGGAAATTAGCAAAACCTATTCGGATTCTTGTCTGTGTTCCCATGTCTTCAGAGATAAGGATATTCCTGTCCTCCTGGAATGGGATAGACGTTCTCACGAGAGGCGCTTATGACCTGCATTAGGGGAAGTTCAGGACACTCTTTTGTGACCAGCTTCTGGGAAGAAGGGCAGAGAAAGGTCATAGAATGACCTTCCTGCTTCTCCTGTTTTCTGAAATGCCAGTCTGTAATATTTTGGGGAGGAAGGTTCTCTGCTGTATCAGCACCTAATGCTCCACAGTCAGCTATATTTTATCAAAAGGATTACTGACAAATTTCTGCTACTTAAAGGAGCAGTATCCATTATAGAAGGAATATATGAGTCATTCTTTAAAATATGACTCCTCTAGAACAATGGTTTTTGTGGTGATTGTTGCAAATATAAGCATATTGCCTTTGGCTTTTTAAAATAAAAACAGTTTCATTTCACTTAAGAAGGCTATATGAACACATTTAAATTGGCTACATCTGAATCCACTTGTTAAATCTTTCTTCCAAGAAAAAAAAAGGTATTCATCACTATTTCTACTCCTATAATCTTAAGTCTGGATTTACTGCCTCACATTCCTAATACAAAGCCGTATTTATGTTCTCTACTCTTCAATAATACTATTCCGATTAATCACTTTCTGCTAAACAGTGAACATATCTCCTTTGTTCATGAACTTCCATTTATAGCCAGCAAGTTAGTAGAAAAATATAAATCTATTAACCAGGCAGTCAATAGATTAGCTTTCACTGCCTGTGGGGGGGAGAAATATATATATATTTCCCTTCATTTTATAATGGAAGTTGAAGAAATTGAGAAAAAATTTAAGTATATAAGGAAAATAATTAAGTTTAGAAGATTTCAATATTTAATCTACTACAATGGAATTCTGTATATCACCATATTAGAATAGGCATATATAGAGACTGGATTATAAGTGATAATTATAAAGATCATCAGCCATTTTTCTTCTCTTTCATTTTAATTTTCTTTATTTCTTTCTATTTTATTTATTTTCTTTTTTGATAACTAGTTCCTCCCTAACCCTCAATATTTCCTCCTTAATTCTCAGATTATTCTACACTATTTGAAACTTAGCACAGAGTATTTCTGATTGTAGGCACTGGCTCAGGGGTTAATACCATGGTTCTTCTCTACCAGTGTTGCTAGGACTGTGTAGAAGAAGTTTGCCTTGTGAATTTAGATATTAAATATTAAAACTGATAGAATTCTGGAGATACCAGAAAATGTTTGTACCAAGAAATGTAAAGAGAAAAGAGCTACCTGAAACCAGGAAAAACAACCAAGTGGAAAGGAAAAGCATTTCTAATACATTTTTGAACAATATCAAAACTCTGAAAGCATTTAGCTAAATTTAAAATACTTTATTTCTTTAAAGAAAGTTTGACTGGGTTTTTATAACTTACAACTATAAGTCTCTGAACAAATGCTATTATTAAACATTTGCTTAGAGTAACCAGATTAAAATTATTATAAATCATTCAACAATCCTTTGAGGTTACTTTAAACAATATAAACATTTAATGAATTTTTAATTTACTATAAATAAAGTAACTAAAAATCCTAAGAATAAAGCTATAAAAATTCATTCAATAAGTGCTTTGTTTATTCATTTTGGTTGTGATGCATTTTACTTTAAGTTTTTATGCAATTTAAATTTATTTCCCATATTTTTACTGAATTATTTTTAATTAATGAGACATATAATTTTGTCTGGATCATTTTCCAAAGAGCAAAAAGCTATACAATCTCTCACTCCAAAATCTGTCCTTCCATTTTGCACAGTTACACCACCTGAACAAGTGGCATGCAGTTACTGAATTATGAGGATTGCCAAAGATTTTTATCTGTTCATTATTAGATGTTCATATGTCCTGCATTTTTACACAGTAAATAGCATTCTATCTGCAGTTAGGGTCTTTCTCTTACTTATTGTGTCTAACATCTAAAGGTTGTAACTTCCAAATTCAGATCAAGAGGCCAGACTTCTCCATTTAATTCCTGTTTTTTTTTTTTTTAGTACCGGGGATTGAACTCAGGTCCTTGCTCTTGCGAGGCAGGCGGCAGAACCACTGAGCTAAATCCTTGGCCCTCCATTTAACTCTTGACCTATACATCTAACTGACTAATTGACATTGGCACTGAATATATAATAGTCAAAATGCATTTATGTAAATTGGACTCCTGACTTTCCCCCAGCTCTATTTCTGCTTGTCTTCATGTCAGTCATTGAGAGTTGCACTCTATCCAATTAGCAATGATGTCAACTTTGCCCCTTTTCCTTCTTCTCCAACACTAGTTCAGCAACAAATCCCATTGGTTGTACTTCAAAGTATACCCAGATGTCAGCCTCTGCTTACCATCTCTGCTTGCCTATCCCCACTATTAAAAGCCACCTTCATATATCTGCTAGATTGCAGTAGTTATTTTTAAGCTAGGTTTCCCCCTCAGTCTAGTTCCTTGAAGTCTTCTCTCAGTACAAAAGCCAAAGTCTTTGGCGTTATCTAGAAGATACTGCATATTCTTCACTCACCATTTCTTTTCTCACTTCGTTAGCGACCTCGTTCTCTGCCTCAGTCTCATGAATTTATTTTTCTTCATTTAATGGGCAAGACACATTATTGCCTCAAGCCTTTTGCATTACTGTCTATAATATTCTTCCCCCAAATAGCCACATAATTATTTCCTCGTTCCCTGCATGTCTGCACAAAGTTACCTTTCAGGGCTATCTTAGTCACTTTATCTAAAAAGGTAACCACTCATCCTGATGGTCTTGTTGCTCTTCTCTTTCTCGCCACTTCTCCTTTCCACTTACTGGGTCTTACTAAAAATGTACTGCCTTCCTTTGTATCATCCCTCTACAAGATGAAGTCCACAAGGACATGAAACTTTTCTTTATTTCCTTTAATATTGCAGGGCATGTAAATTAATATGTATCACATATTCAATGGTAAGTAAATGCTTATCAAAAGAATGCATTTAGTAAACGAAGAACTTTGAGAATTTAATATTAGTACCTATAATATGTTATATGATATAACCTAAATTTTTAGAGGAGAGCTTTTAGGAATTTTTAAATTTTTATATTTATAAATTTTAAATATATATTTTAAATTTTTATATTTATGTAAGATTTATTCACATACATATAATCATGCATAAAACAAATTATGCATATTAGTTAATACACATATATACATATTAGCTGGAAGAATTTAATGGAATTATTACAGAAAGTGAAAAAGTGAACTGAGGCTGGTAATCTAGTATTGATTATTATTTTTTCATTATTCTTCTATTTTGTAATTTATAAGAAAGAGTTTGAAAGGAAAAAAAGGAAAGGTAAAAATGATGAAAAATGGAAAAAATGGAAATAAAGTCTTTGTAAATAGGGAAGGGTGGAGGGCGTAAAGGGAGGGCTAGGAATGGGGAAAAAATAAGAACCAGGATGCATTATGTAAAGGAACAATTCCCAATGAGAAATGTAATTGTGTTGTATACCTACAATGTACCAATAAAAGAATTTAATACAAAAAAAAAGAGTTTGAATCAATTATCACTCATTTGACTCCATTTCTTCCTTAATATTCTGAAAATTTTACTTATTACGACAGGATACACAGCTTAATTTTATCTGTCTTTACTTTATGTGATATAGCTTCCAAAACCTATGTATTAATTTCCTTGAATATTTCTCTTATCCTTTTAATTTCAAATGTATTTTTTATATAATTTTCATTACCAATCCATACTGATAAAAGCCAACTTTATAATAGAAAGTTGGGTTTCCAGGTGATATATAATATGAGCTAAAATATAGCCCTAAGTATATTTTATACATAAATACATATATATGTTTTATCAATTTGGTTATATTATTTTATACTGGCTAAAGGTTTTTAATTTTTTTTTAAATTTTGACTTTTGCTTTAATTTTGTAAGTTTTGCGTTTTGATTGCAACATTAGTTATGGTTGAACCTTAATTTAAAATCCTTAGTTTTTAATTAATTGTTTCTTGGAAAATTACAATTTTCCATATTTTCTTTACTGCTTTTTCTCTTGCCTCTTATCCAATCTTTTAGTCAATAGTATTTTTTTTTTATTATTTAGCATGACACTGCCAATGAAACTTTTAATGATATTTAACTTCCAGCTGTTTTAGATGTGGTAGTTTATTTCATTGCACATGTTATTTCCTTTCTATCACATTTGCTTTTTATTTAGCATATCATTAGTGTGAGAAGTATCACTATTAATTTTTTCTCTTGCCCTATTCCTGAAATGTATTTTAGGCTTTAACAACTTCACATATTTAATCTTCTCAATTTCATCTTTAACATAGTGTCCTGAGATTTCTTCTAGTTAATTTGTCTTCTTCTAGTAGTATACTTAAGTACTAGTAGCCAAAATGCAGTATGTTCAATCTCCTTATATGTAGAGGTTTTATTATTAAAGAATATTTTTCCTGTATATGAAACCCATGGTCCTCTTTTTTCCATTTTAGTGTCTTGTTGTTTTGTTCTTGTAAGTTCTAGTATGGAGAAGTTGGGAAGAGTTTGTGATCCTGCTTCACAGGATAGACTGCTGCTTGCAAGTGGACCTTGCAGTATAATTTTTTTCAATATTGGTAACCTTTATTTTGTCCTTTTTAATTAGTATATATTTTCAATACATAATAAATACTTTCATCATGGGATATATATATATATATATATATAGAGAGAGAGAGAGAGAGAGAGAGAGAGAGAGAGAGAGCACCTTCCCCTTCCCTCCCTCCTATCTATCCCATCCCCAAATTGCCTCCACATCATCTCAGTCTGTCTCCCTGCTTAATAATACATGTTGGAATTCAGTTTCTGCTTTTTTAATTTTAGTCAAATTTTATCCATTGTTTTCCTGCCACTTCCTCTCACCACACAGCACCAAATTACTGTTGCAACCAGAGGAGTGTTTCTGGAGGTATTTTCTCATATTTAGGACATGTAATTTCTTCTAGTTCTTGCTACATTAAAATATTGCAGAAATCACCAGTAAATAGCTATTCTCAGTACTGAGATCTCTCTGCAAATCTCTTCATCTTACTCTATCCCTCTAGATTCTGCTTAAATTCAGATGTTTTGGGAAGTGTTAAAATTTTTCTTTTGCATGAGAATCATTCTTGGTTTTGCTTCCCCTAAACTGGAAAATATTCCTTATGCTCCCACATTCGTACCACAAGTAAATAATTTTATTTATATCCTAGCTACAGTGTCTGAACACTAAATTAATAGATCAAAGAAAAGATGGATTTTTAGCAAATTGGAAGAAACAGATCATTTATATTATTAGATTATCAGTTTTTTGCAAACTGGTCCAAAACTCAGTTTCTTAAAACAATAATCACACATATACACAAACACACACACACACACGCACACACACTTTGGCTGAAATTTAGCTCACTGGGGCTGTTTAGCTTGGCTGTTTCACCAATCTTTGGGGAACATTGTCCTGTGACTAGATTGGCATCAGGTTGAGGATGTCAGCTAATCTGGGGTGGACTTGGCTGCAGAATTGATTAAAAACTATTTTGGCAAGTGCCTTTTCTTTCTAGAATAGGCAGACTAACTCAGACTTCTTTTTCTTTTTTTTTTTTTCTGGCTTTTGCTTGTTTGTTTTCTAACAATGACAAAGGTACGACAGTATAAATGAAAACTTAAAAGGCCTTTGAGACCTTGATGCACTACTGGCATATGATCATTTCTGTTCACTCTATACAACAAAACCAAAAGTCAAGGATATTAAAGAATGACCCAGCATTGATTCACATACAGGACACTACACATCAAAAAGGGTATTCTCATAGGGCAGAATGAAGGACGGGACATGGTAACTCAACAATCCTTTCAGCCAATATTTTACAATTTATATGACCCCTCCCCGATGGAGTCTTAATATAAAATTCTCACCTGTTCATTTCTATTCCGGTGCCCAAATTTCTCTTTTTCTTAAGGACATGAGTCATATTTGGCCAGGGCCCATTCTACTAACCTCATCTTAACTTGATCTTTTCAAAGATTCATTTCCTAAAGGGACATTCAAAGGTACTTAAGATTAGGACTTCAAACACAATTCAACTCATAAAAAAGAAGAAGAAGAAGAAGAAGAAGAAGAAGAAAAACAAAACAAATAAGGAGCCATATATCTATAATTTGGGAGGCTGAGTCAGGACAATCAAATCTGAGCCCCACCTGGGCAATTTAGTGATTTATGTTGGCCTTATCTAAAAATAAAAATGGCTGAGGGTAGCTCAGTGTAAATGCTCTATAAAGTAAAAAACAAAAACAAACAAACAAAAAAACTTCAGTATGGCAAATGCAGAGCTAGTATATTTCCATCCCATTTTGATGCCATGTTATTTACTTGATCACCCTATGTCTAGTTATTCAGCTGCTAGAACACACGGAACTCAATATATAAAGATGAAAGAGACTGTGCGATTACATTCTGGAACAGGATTTGGGTCCAATGTTTCAAACTCTGGTTCTCAAAGCCCTCTTCAGCTTTCTACAGTTCTTTTTTTATTTCCTAAAGCAAAAATGCATTTAATGATCATTGATTCTTTTCTATTAACTAAGTATTGATTTGTAATTCCATGTATGGATGAGTAAATGAATCAGTTTTTTTTTCCTTAAATTCTTTTATTGGTACATTTTAAGTACACAATATGTTTACATTTATCATCAGGTGCTTGTACCTGAACATGATGTATCTTGGTTCTTATTTTTTCCCCATTCCCTGTTCTCCCTTCCCTATTTACATAGACTTAATTTCCATATTTTTTCTTTTCTCATAATTTTTCCTTTCCCTTCTTTCCTTTCCCCTTCCCCTCCCACCACCCCTACCCCTTTGGACCTTTTCTTCCTATTTCAAATGATCAATTACTCATATTAATCATTTTAATCCTTAATTACACTTTCAGTTTATCACACAGCCCAAGTGCCCATCAACTGGAAACTGGATAAAGAAGATGTGTGGTTTTTTTATAAAATGGAGTATTACTCAGCCATAAAGAACGAGAAACTAGAGACATTTATAGCTAAATGGATGCATACTGAGGCCATACTCTTAAGAGAAATAAATAGGACACACATGTGTAAATGAATCAGTTTTGATTGAAAATAGTAAGGGAAAGAGGAGTAAAAATCACAAATGAAACAGTGACTGAGAGCAGAGTATAAAAGATGTTCCAAAAGGTAGAGCTCTAGGCAAAGTAGCTAAGAGTGCTTTCAACAGAAAGGATGCTTAATATATTAGAAAAATGATTTGTATTGACAACAATAAAGTAAAAAAGTAATGGGAGAATATTACCTGTTTGTTCACTAAAGTAATTTATGACATACAGTTTGTTATGTATCTCTATAAGGCATAATCAGAATATACTTGTTGAATGAATGATGAGCCAATTCATTTCTTAAGTAGAATATCCAATAGCAAGTGATATGGGAGAAAAATAACTCCCAACCTGGTAGATGTCAGATATGACTAGTTTGTGTCCCCTGACAGAAAAAATTAAATTCCAAGGAACAATGGAGGTTATGAGTGTGCAGGGTTTACTGAGGGATAGCTCCTGAGAGACAAGAAGGGCCCCAAAATTGGACTGGCGCAAAAGTTATTTCTCCAAGAACATTTTATAGAACAAAATCACGGTGTGGATTCAATGTAGGTCAAACTATAATCAACCAATAAGATTACAAGTATAGCCACTTAGCTAATATTGATCCAATGAGGAAGTGAGGCAAGTAGCAAGGGCTTATGGAGAGGATCATTAACTTTGGCTTATCTCTAACTTCTAAAAGAGAAATACATTTGGGAAGGGATGGGTCCAGATTTTCTGGTCACCCACCTGGGTATATGATGTATATCTGAACTTAATGGATGGAGTGGTACTAATTACAACATAATCTCATACTTCTATTCATTCCTTAGGGAGGTATACAGGTATGGTCACTGTGACTTTATCTTGAGGTCTTGCCTCCTTCAGATGCTCCTCCAGCCACATTTTTTGAAATGTCCTGCACTGACTCCTGGAAGGGCCCATCCTGTCTGACTGGCCATTCATTTCTATCCAACTTAGCTGGCTATAATATTATTACTTGTCTCATTGATGGATATAGTAAAACAGAATATAAGTGTCTAAAAGAATATATTTAGAGAACTGTCAAGGGGCAAGAAACTAATAAGCAGCAATCATGGAAATTGTAGATGGCACACATAGAAACTTCTAGAACTGGGGAAGTTGAATCCCATGACAATCATCAATATTATCCGATTTTGTAAATACGAACACAAGCAAAACAAAATGTAAAAATATACCAATAAGTTAATTCAATCCTGTCTTTGAACAACAATTTATAAAACCATCACCATTCTCCCTGTGGCTTAGCATTTGGTGTTATCATATCATTAGTCAAACAAAACAAAAAGTTATATAGCAAGATGTCAAGCAGATGTGTGATGCTTACCTTTAAATATTGAATTCCTAAAGCTGAATAATTTAAGTAGAAAATTTGGCTTGGACAATTGTTGTCAATACTTTTATGATTTTTATGTGATTTCTTTATGAGTAATAGATTTATGCCTATAAAATGTTAATAATAATTTCTTGTCATGAGCACTTCCTATGTTTACAATTGACTATAGACCACAACAACATTGAGGAATCTGATCTTCAGAGAATTTCTTACACAAAATTGGTTAATGTGTGTTAGTAAAATTGAACTCTGTAACAAAATTAATGATAATCACTTGCTTGAAGCACTACATTCCACAGGCACAAATAATGTTGCGTCCAGTGCATCCTAGCTTAAATCTAAACTATTGAACAATGAGAAACAAACACTACAAGATCAATTTAGAAAACATATCATTGATAACTCTTCCTGAAAAGCTGTAGCTCCCACATCAACTGAAATAATCTAAGGTAAAAAGATTTATTTACTAATTTATTAGTTAGTTCTGTTGAGTCATCTCAGTGTGAGACAGTACTGTGTATCGGCTGCACAGCCAAGTCCTATATGGGAGAGAAGTATCCAAAGCTTGTATTTTAAAATGACAATAATATAAGTTGTGATAGGGTTAATTATGCTTAAGTTTCACTTTTACCCCATTATTTTAAAATATGTTAAAATTCTAGAAATATTGAATAGTTTCTTCATTGAAGGCATGATTTGGATTATTTTTTTCTGTTCCCAGGGAAAATAAATTTGACATACTTTTTCTAAATAAGCAAAAATAAAATAATTTTAAACACATATAACCCCATATCACTCTAATACACTACAAGTACTGTGTTCTAAGAAAAGAATTTTTAAAATCTACAAACATAAAAAATTATTTATTTTAAACATTCAGACACCTTAAATAAATTCAGTACATTTCTCTAAGGCCACTTAAAAATATCCTGTTCTCATCTTCAGAATATATGTAGGATAATTAGACATACATCATTAGACTATGTACGGATACATGTGCATATCTCTGTGTATATACAGTTTATGTGGTGATACAAGGATGTAAACTCTTAGCAGCAAAATTTCACTGCAGTCACAGTGCCCACCATGTAGTGACCAGTTGTGATACACTGTACTACTGTTGTCTAGAAAACAGAACAGACAGAAATTAATGTAAGACCTAGATTTTGTCCCCAGTGAGCCGTAACTCGTCTATTCTCAAAGAGTTCACAGGTGTAGGTATCATTATCTATAATTAAAAGGACTTCTGTGAGACCAGAGTAAATGGACTTTTCATTTTCCAACTTTAATGTACATTGTTAGATACAAGCTCTAAAAGATCAGGAGGAAAAAAATGACTGAGAAGAAACATTCCTGAGATATCTAGATTTGTTATCAAGGCTCTTTTTTTCACTTAAACTCTTAGAAAAGCCCACATCTCTCACCCTGACCCAGTGATTCCTATCTTGGAAACTTTCCTGCTTGTTCCTCTTGTAAGGGTACTCTAATTTGAATAAATTCTTGTCTTTTCTTATTCTGACCTTGGTACATAACCTTGCAGTGCCTGCAGCATTGGCCATTTCACAGCCCAGTATAAACATGTAATTATACATATGCACATATAATTTTAAATATCAATTGCTGTAAGAGCTACAGTTGCCCAATATTTTAACAAAATCCACACATACATGAAGGGAATTTTTTTTCTCAAGAGAATCTAGAAATTATGTATGTATATTTATGTAGTAGCATATCCTTTGAGCATGTTTACCATTGTTTTGACTTTCTTCCTTTATTTCAGTAAAGCAGTCTCATTAATTTGCTTGCTGCACAAAAGATCATTTGATATATGTGTTGGGGAAACTGTCATATAATTTTCATGTGCTCTTTTTCATAACTTCCTGTACTGTTTGAAAAAGATGCCTCTTAATTATGATAGTTAAGCTGTGTAAAGCCAGCTGGGCAAGTGGTTGTGACTTGTTCATACAGAGATCCAGGATACATACCCAGAGCAGTTTTCATCCCCTGAACCTAGGACCAATCAGAGAATACTATCATCAGTTCTTTTGTCATAAAATCATACAGGTTTTTGACAGGATAGCCTAGATCTGATGTCAGAAAGGGAGATAGAAAAGATGGCAGCCATTAGCCTAGTGGCCTCTGTGAGCCTTCCCATCACCCTGCTTTGCACTCTATAGAGCATGCTCCTTTTCTTACCTCTGACACCTTTCAAAAATGCAAAACCTTGCTATCTTTTGAGCTTTTCTCATCCAATTCTTTGTAGATGAAGATAAGAGCCTGGAAAGGACTCCTGGAAAAAGCAGATCACTGCAGAGCCCTGATAACACTGTGAGTAATTTGACCTGTATTTTTTGACTTCATAAAATTCTGTACTTTATCAGCTTAATCACTGTGTATTACTCCTATCTCATATTACATCATTCTCATATTATTGTTTTTCTGAAAATAAAATTCTAATTAGAAATATTTTGGTAAATCAACATCTATACATTAAGTAATGTACCTAAAATTTGTATGGCTTCATGATTCTTGAGCATTTTAACAGTATCTATTGGCCTTCAGTTTATACTCATTCATGTCTTATATACCTCTAAATAAAATAAAATGAAGATGTTAATTATACACAAGAAGTTGTGACATATGTTAAATTACACTTTATTAAGATCAGGAAAATATTTATACTTGGAATAAACTTCAAGATTGAAAGGGAAAATTTGAAGTTAAATTTTTGTTACTATAATTAAAAGTTGTAATAACTTAAATTGAGCGATTGTATAAATTTTGTGTGCATGCATTCATTATTATTTACTGTGTTGTTTCAAAGCATACACATTAAGCAACTTTTACATGCTCAGCGAAAACAATGTTGTAAGAGAGCTACTGAGGTGCCAAAGAACATTTCCAAATACCTTTCCCACTTATTTTGGAACAGCCAATCAGTACACTAATTTGGTGGCATCCATTTTAGATATTTATAATGTTGTATCATAGCACTCTTTTTAGATATGCGATAAATAGCTAAAAATAAAAATAGTGTTTTTTTACAAATAAAATAAATTCTAAATAACCATAATCACATCAGGAAAGTGAGAACAATTACATGTACTGACAAAAATCTTTCTGTTAAATAAATTTGTGCCCTATTACAAATAATCATCTAAAGTGTTAATGCATAGATTAGATATGAAGAATTCATTTGATCATGATAATTTATTGATAAAAATAAACTCACTTTAAAGAAATCTTCACAAATATGTCTACAATAGTACTTTATACTTTAGAAAAATTTAATTTATATGGCAGTAGGTTTTCTTAAAGATTCTTAGAATATGTGGCACTTGAAGGATACAAATAAAATTAACACATTTGAAATAATAAATAAAGAAAATTGATGATAGTTTAAAGTCTTTGCTCTTAAATTTTATAGTATATTTAAATATAGAATTGCACCTGCAATGAAAAAGAAATCAGAAATAAAACCTATTACTAGATTGTACATAAGTACCAATTTCCCTTAATGAATATACTTGTTATGTATCACAGATACACACTAATAAAAAAAATACAAATGAAAATATATAAAGTTAAAGCAGTTTTAAAAGGATAAATTTTAAGAAATGCTGAGCATTTAAGATAAAGAAATACAAAATAGATGATTATAAAACTATGAAATTAAATAGCTAAGATTATTTTAAAGAGTATTAAATTTCATACATGATTAAGTGAATATACTTATGAGACAAACTATTAATCATGTTAATCAATCAATAAAATATATTTAATTTTCAAAAATAATAGTTTTACAGGTTGCATTTATTTTTAACAAAATCCAATAAAACCAATAATGATATCAATATTCTTCAAAAAATTACCCAAAGAGGGCTGGAGATTTAGATCCGTGGTGCTGTTGCCTGCCTTATAAGCACAAGGTCCTGAGTTTGATCCCCAGTAAAAAAAAAAAAATTACCCAAACAGAAAAATTTAAATACACATATATGCATATATATGTTTATATGTTATTATCAAATAATGAAATAATTTTTAACCTTGAAGCTATCATCATTATTGTCATATAATAAACAAAGTTGGTCATAAAGGAAATTTTCATTATTAAATATTGATGTACTAAAGCAAATTTACTTCACATGCAATTTGAGAATATTGACAACACAAGCATAAGAATAATAGAATAAATTTATTTTAAATGTGAAGATGAAGTATATTTAAGGACAAAAATTGTAAGAAATCCTTTAGTTACCATTGAAATCTCTGCCTTAATTGCCTAAATCAAGAACATTATGTATTATTTTGTAGAACATGAAATGCAAATATAAGGCTATTCTAGGCACAGGGTAGTTAGGCTCCCATAATGATGTTAATACTAAATTTCTCTGTATGTCAGTTTGTCAATCGCAGGATCTGATATGTATATAAAATAGCTATAATATATGTAGGGGCCCTTTCCAGATATGATAGCATGTCCCCTTGTAGCATGGTCACGGAGACTCTCAATTTATTTCTCTTTTACCCTTAATCATATATCCAGTTGATGCTTAACCAATCCATGGGAAGGGGAATAAAACAAGGATGATTGACTTAGACCAATTAAGATTCATATCTCTGGATGAGGTCAGGATTGCCTCCCACAAGCACACAGCTCTACAGAACCTGAAATATTAACAATGTAGAAACAGTGTTTGTCAAAAGAACAAGTTGATGACTAAAACTGAATTCTGTATATTTGAAAAAAAATGTACAATTTGGAGGTATATATCAAGTATGAAACATATAAAATGCTCAAATACATATCATTGATGACTGTACAGTATGTTAGATTTCCCTTACCTTTAAAGATGGCTGCTACATAAAATGGCAGCCTTCTCCTTCCCATAATACCCTGCTTCCCATTTAAAAATATGGCTTCACCCACCAAAAGACAACTTTCTTCTTCCCAACATGCCCCTCTTCCCTCCAAAAGAATAACCTGATACTTGCTACCTCCTAGCAACTAGTGATGTCACAGGCTCCTCCAATCCCTAGCCACTACATCATTCAACCCCACCCCAGCTCCTATAAGAAGCACTCCCTATCCCCACCATATTGCTCTCTCTCCTTTGTTTGGAGACAGCCGACAGATTGTCTCTATAATAAAGGCTTGTTGTGGTTATGGTCTGGCCTTGGTTTTCAGCTCTTTTACCTGACACAATACAGAATGGAAAATATTAGAATGATACATATTGTGATTAAAATGTTTGAAATAAATGATTGAAATTATACTAACTCTACTACAAAGATAAGGAGACTATTAACACAAGAAGAAAAGTCCCGAAGTACTTCTGAAACTATGTTTAACTATTGCAAATAAAGGTATAATCCATTTCAGAATTGAAGAAAAGATGGAAGGTTTACTAGTTACTTTTCAAAATTATCTTATCTTGCTTCAAAACATTACATAGATATTTAAAGGGTGGAAAATTGCAGACAAATTTCACTTATGTCTACAGATGAACTTGAATCTAGTAGGACTATGTTCAGGTAAAGCAGTAAAAAATGCAAAACTCTAGACATACAGCATAGAAGTTTATTTCTCATAAAAATTAAGTTGAAATATATTTGGGGTGGGGCTTCTATGACTGGTATAGAAATACTACCTTGCTGCTCCTCTCTCCCAGTGTGATGCTTCTGTCTCAGAGAGTAGCCTGGGATCTAATCATGACAGAGAAATTCCAGGCCAGAAAAGGAGCAGGAGGAGAATGAAAGGGTCCAGCTCCTGCCTAAATGAAATTCAAAACAATACTTATTTAATTGGTTAAGTACATCTTTATTAAGTAGCCATGTTTGGATTCAAGAAAGACTGGACAGCCAAGTGTGGTGGCAAATACATGTAGTGCCAGTACTTTTGGAGGCTGAGGCAGAAGCATAGCAAGTTCAAGTCTTATCTGGGTAACTTAGTGAGACCCTGTCTCAAAAAATCAAATAAAAAAGAGGCCGTGAATGTACCTCCGTGGCAGAGCATTTATGACTTTGATTTGCAGTAACACACACACACACACACACACACTCAAAAGCTAAGCAGTGCCACTGAGGGAGTGCATTGCTGCTTAAGGCTCTTAAACAGAGAGCATAGAAGTTGCTGCCACATATGCAGAAATCCTTAGTAAGAAAAAAATCTAATGAATCTAATAAAAGAAAATTTAAAATGTGATTGGATTTACTTCACCTGCCAATGCAAGGAGAACTGGATATTCTGATCTAATTGTAGCATTCATCACATTCCTAAGTCAAAAGGGAAAGATTTCCACAATAGATTTCAAAAGATAATTTAACAAAATTAAGTAGCAAGTATTGAAAACAAAGCATTAATTAAAAGTACTATTTAGTAGCTAAAACAGCATGACACTGGCTTAAAAACAGACACATGGACCCAAAGGAACAATGTACAGATCCAAAATAAATCTACATATGTATAGCCACCTGATTTTTGACAAAGGTAGCAAGGACATAATTGAAAAAACGAAGTCTTTTAAATAAATTACAGTAAAAAAACTGGATATCCACATATAGAAGAATGAAGACTGACTCCTGTGTCTCACCAGCCACGAATTGCAACTCAAATTTGATTAAAATGTTAAATATCTAAGATCCAAATGATGTAACTAATAAAGGAATATATATGAGTAATACTTCAGGATGTTTATCTGGGCAAAAGTTTTTGTACATGACTTCAATAGCATAGAGAATAAACCAAAAATTGACAACTGATATTACATAAAATTAAAAAACAACTCCATAGCAAAGAAAATAATCTATAAACTGAAAAATATTTTTAAAAATTCATCCAAGAAGGAATTAATTTCCAGAATGCATAGGAATCATCTAATTAAAAAATGAGTGAACAATCTGATAAACATTTCTCAAAATATGGTGTGCAAATGGTGAACAAGTATATGAAAGTATGATCAACATCACTAATCATTAGAGAAATGCAAATTAAAACCAAAAAGAGGTATAACTGCATAGTTACAATTGCTATTACTTTTAGTATATGTGCTCTCGAAGCAAGCACTATTTTTAAAAAGACAAAAATAGCAAATACAGGTAAAGATGTGGAGATAGAGTAACTCTCAAACACTGGTTGTGGGAATGTAAATTAGTATATCTATTATGGAAAAGAGTATGTAGATTCCTCAAAAACTAGAAATAGAACTACTGCATAATCAGCCATCTCAAAAAGGGCTATATATCCAAGGCAATTTCAATTAGAATGTTTAAGAGACATCTGTAGCCACATATTTCTTACACCACTGTACACAATAACCAAGATATGAAATTAACCTTGGTGTCCACCAGCACAAGAATGAATACAGAAAATGTGATAGATATATATATATCACTATATATATATATCACTATATATATAATGAAATATCGTGCAGCCATTAAAAAGGAAATCCTGTCTTTTGCAGCAACATGGGTAGAATTGGAGGATAGTATGTTAAATGAAATAAGTCATATGTCAAGGTAAAGATCTCAGAGAAGTAGTGAATAGCATAGTAGTTATCAGAATTTGATAAGTATTAGGTTAGAAGTGAAGGAAGGTGGATGATGAATGGGTATGAGGGTACAGTTAGAATGAATAACTTCTATCTTCTATCATGCGATAGGAATACTATGATCGACAACAACCAGTTTAATATTTCAGAAGACCTGGTGGAAAGGATTTTCAATATTCTCAACACTCATAAATGATATGTCTGTCTTTATGTATATATATGTGTGTGTGTATGTGTATGTATGTATACGTACATGTATATACGTACACATGTGTGTATATCTGTACATATGTATGTATTTGTCTATATATATACAGAACTATTTCACATGTATTCTTGTTCTGAAATGTCATACTATACCCAATAAATATGTAAAACTGCCATGTTTCAATTGAAAATAACAAACATTTTAAGAAAAACTAACATTTAACACAGTAAGAGGTATAAAAATGATATTATACTTAAAAGAAAAATTTAGCATCATTTATTTTATATTTTAAACAATTAAAAATATTTACTTTCAGTAAAATTATTTATCTTTTTTTTTTTTTGGAAACAGGGTCTTGCTATGTAGCTCAGGCTGGTATTAACCTCACAGCAATTCTCCTGCCTCAGCCAACTGAGTGCTGAGAGTACAGGTGTGTGCATTTATCACTCTTCTGAAACTGCTCTTTATTCAACACTTTCTCAGCCTTTTGTTATTATTAACATGAATAAAGGAATAATATAGGAACTAGGTAGTTAGAGAAAAACCCTTACTTGGAATTCTTGCCCATTCTCACCTAAATTCAGTTGAAGATTTACTCCTCTAATTTAGAATTTCTACCTAAGATAACTGTTTTTAAAGTAAAAAAGCCAAGATAATTAATATCATAAAAATATTTTTCATCTTCAAAATTCAAGACAAAACCAAAAGAAAAAAACACTTTGAATGTTGTTTTTATATATACTCTTTCCAAAAATTCCACAAGTATCATTATTTCTAATATATCACCATTAAAAACAATTCTATGCATAAAGTAACAGAAAACAATACATCCAAGTATAAGCCTAAGTAAAATATGTAGAAATTGTGTGGAGAAAACTATAAATATTGATAAAAGACAAAAAAAATACTGGACTACAAAGCAAATGGATGGAAATTATTGTTTCATTCCTTTTATTAAAATTATTAATCTGCCTTCTATTATTTCCTTGATTTGATTGATGGCACTGGGGGTTCACTAGACAATATAATATTTAATATTATATTCTCTTGGAGAATACAAAGGAACATCAATTAAACTTTTCTATTAATACCAGATAATATAAAAATCTGTATTTGTTAAGGAATACATTTCAGATAACTTGAATTTTAATGCTCAGCACAATTTGAGATATGTGTCTCAAACAATGGAAAACACATAAATATAGCAATATATAATTGATGTAATTTTTATAAAGATATCAATTAATTCAGTGGAAGTAAATTATCTTGTAGCTAAATGGAACTTGAACATTTCCACATCTACAAACAAAAATGAATTTCAATCAATACCTCACACCATGTACAAAATTAGCTCATATTCACCTAGAATGTCTGTAGAAATCATTGGCAAAAAATATTCTTTACAATGAGATAATGCAAAACCTTCTTAGCTAGAATATTATTATTAACATGAATCATAAAAGAAAATACATCTAAATTTGATTTCATCAAAACTAACAACTTATGTTTAAAAAGATTGCAAGAGTAAACCAAAGGACAATCCGCTCACCTTCTGAGAGGAAATATTTACAAATGATATATTTTATACAGAATACATAATGTTGGGCCTGGGACTTAGCTCAGTGGTGCCGCTGCCTGCCTCACAAGTGCAAGGTCCTGAGTTCAATCCCTGATACCAGAAAAAAACAAAACAAAAAAACCCCCAGAATACATAGTGTTCTAATTTTACTTAAAACATGAAAACAACACACTTAGAAAGGAGAAGGGAGTAAAGAGTTTGAAGGATACTTTATCAAGAAAAAAATCTATTAATGGCAAGTAAATACATGAAAACATGTTCAACATTCCAAAAAATGCAAAATAAAGTATCAGTGAGATTCTAATACACAATTATGAAAATAAACAAGACTAAAAAGAAAATCTGACATTGCCAAATGTTGATCATGACAGAGAACAACTGAACCACTCTTACATTGCTAATAGAAATGCAAAATTTTACATCCACTTTGAAAAAAACAGAATAGTAGTTTTTTGATGAAATTTTACATTCACTTAGCATACATGTTCTCTATGGTATTCAATAATAGCTCTAGATGTTTAATCAGAACAAATGAAAATTATCTTCGCATAGAGTATTATCTCAAACTGGGTAGACATGGAACATTCATCCATTGGTGAATGGATAAAAAACTGTGGTAAGTTCATAAAGTATGATACTCAATATTGAAAAAATCTAAAATAATGGTGGTAAGAAAAGAAGCCCACCACACAATGTTAGGACATGATTCCACTCATATGACAAGATGAAACTATACATATGAAAATCAGATGACGCTAAAGGGTTTTCAGGGTGTAGGGTTCTGGAAGGAGACTGATAAAGGCATAAAGGAAATTTTCAGCTGAGGGAATCTAAACATTCATTGCAACAATGACTACAATCTAAATATATTCATCAAAATTCATAGAAATGGCATTCTAGAAAATGAGTTTTACTATTTGTGTATTATATCCCATATACTTGACCTAAAAAACAAACATGATGTCCTGCTCATTCTAAGTTAAAATATGACCCAAACAGAAAATTCACCTGTCTGGATAGCCATATCCTCTTCATCTGGCCAAATAATTTCTATCTTATTTATGCTTTTACAAAGGTGAGCATATTTTTCTTATTTTTTGGTATTCTGCAGATATCATTAATGTAGGCAGACGACAGGCATGTTTGTTCTATATTTTTCACAATGAACTGAGGAACTATTCAATGTACATCCTAAGAAATGCCATTAACCAAACCAAATTTTATAGCAAATCACTGCATAAAGAGACCTAGGGAATTGTCTATAGACATGAGTTTTTCCTTAATTATATTTTTGGCTTGTTGTACATGATTAAAATGAAACTGTCTTACTGCTATCTCAGGAGGAGTCTGATGGGATCTACCTACTAATATGCTCAGAATGTTATTAAGATTTCAGAAATAAGTGCACCTGCAAATCTATTAGCAGTTGCAGAGTCATTATCAGAAGAACGATTCCATGTATGACAATGGCTGCTTGTGTACTTTTATCTGTTAATTTTGTCACTTGGTTAGAATGTTTTATGATATTTTGTTATAAAGGCTATGAATATAAAAATGTTAAAGTTACATTCTATTTTACTTTTGTAAACTCTGTATTACATTTTCTCTTATTAATATATAATCATGTTCATAAATTAAATGAAATATTCATCAAAATCCTCTCCAGAGCATATGGTACGGTAAGCATTAGAAATAAAAGACTTTATAAAATAAAATTTCACCCTCAAGGAGCTTGAAATATCCAATGATGAAAAGTCCAAGTATAACAATTATAATAAAACAACTAAAACAAAACAGAAAGTTTTGTAAAATATTCACTAAGAACACTTTTTTCCTGAAAAACATTATTCTGCAATTAGCTCATGGAAGACTTGAGTGGATGATGTCCCCTCACTCCCTAGTGATCACCTAGGAAAAGCAAATTGAAGAACTCAAGGACATCTCCTTCCTACTCACTGAACAAAAGTATTATTAAGTGCTCATGAATTCTACCAAACTAAATGTTTCCATTCCCTACTTACAAATATTTTCCAGTATTACCACCATCACTCAGCACCCAAGACTAATTAGTCTTTTGGCTGAGATCTGAAAATACAGATCAAAAATGAGAATTTTCAGTCTAGTCAAAAGCAGTGTGATGAGGACAGTTCTTACTAGATTTGCTTATTTATTTTTTAATTCTTTTGTAGGCATAAACACTGACTCAGCCCAGTGGAGGGCTAGATTCAAAATGCACCAGCTTGGAAAGCTGGTTGTATGGATTTCACCCCAGCTCCAAGCTGTGGGATGTCACGCAGGAGGCATTTGGAAGGGGACTTTTCAGAAACTGAGAAGTTGAAAGATCATTAGGAATATTTTTTTTTATTAATTGAGTTTATTAGTACCATTTAGATATACATAGTGATCACATTCATCATAGGGAATTTGTACCTGTATGTGATATATCTTGATTCTTGTTTTCTTCCCATTCCCCTCCTCTTCTTCAATCTTTCTTCCCTCATTTACAAAAGGTTTGTTTCCATTTTATCTTTCTTATTTCATTTTGTTCCCTTTTCCCTTCCTTCCTTTTTCCCTCCTTTCTCCCTAATTCCCCTTCCCACTTGAACATTTTCTTCCTATTTCACATTATCTATTTTACATCTTGGGCCTTAATTATACTTTTAGTATCTCACACCAGAGAAACTATGTGATATTTACACATTAGGGTTATTCTGAAAAAGATATTTCTCCAGCAATATGTATACTACTTATTGGCATACTTACTTTATAAAAATGCATCCAGAATGAATATAAAGGCACTAACATAGTTCTTCCAAATAATAATATTTTCCTGGAAAATCTTCAAATACATGGAGGTACATGTAAGAAAAACAGCTAGATTATCCCATGATATACAAAGCACTTTGAAGTCTAAAATAAGATGAGTTAGCTGTAGGAAAATAAACTAAATTAGCAAGTCAAAATAGTTTTAAAATATCTGTAGATCTCTCTTTTTAAATCCTTGTGTATATATTATGTATATATAAAATATATATAAGACTTTGCATAGTAAACAGTGATCATTATCTTGGGACAGCTTAAAAGTGACAAGAATACAAATAGAATGTTTTAGTGCAAATTCTGCTAACTATGGGTTCTTGGGTCAAATTTGGCCTCTGGCTCATTTCTAGACAGCCCCTCAACCTAGGTTGCATTCTTTTTCATAATTTTACAGATTTTTGAGGAAACAAAAAGCAAAACAAAGAATATGTGACAGAGACCATATGTTACTTGTAAAATATTTACTATCCATCCCTTTGCAATTTTTACTCCTTACTTTAGGGCAAGGAAAGTATAAGGATGACAATTAATTATGTAACTAGAGAAGACAGGTGGTCTAGTAGGTAATGTAGAGAACTTCAGAATCTAATTAAGACATTACAGAGTTGTCTGGTAAAGAAATAAATTTACTTACTCAAAACTCGCCCTTTACTGAAACAATTAGCCTTAGGTCAGGTGCCAGGGTTTTTTTTGTCATCATGATATCTCAAAGCTGACCAATCTGTCCATACCAATCAAAGAAAAGCATATCCATTAATACAAATAGATTTGAGAAGAGATAATTGTATGTGGCTTCAGAAAGCACCTTTTAGAAATAAAATATTAGTTTTCCAAATCCATTTTATAATTTTTTTCTATAACAAATAAAGCAAATTAACTAAAACAGCCAAGGTTTGAGCTACATTTAACCATTAACTGTTTGTATGATCTTCAAAAGTAGTAGAAAGTCTCTATACTTCATTTTTTTCCTCATCTATATAAGGCAGAAAAAATATATATATAAATTTTGTCATGATGAAAAAGCATAGTTACAGAGCTAAGTGCTCAGTAACTGCTATTAATACCAATAGAAGACTCTCCACTAGTCCTTGCATTTTTAGTTATTGGCCTATTTAAGTCTCTTGATTGACAGGTAAGGCCAGTTAGCTAGGTACACATGTTTCTGAGTTGGGATGTTTTGTATATCTATTTGTAATAATTTTCTTTTAATGAAGAATGTGACTGCTTTTGCTTCAAAGTGAAATAAAATAATACACATAACTTTTTAAACTCATACTTGAATTCTCCAAGTTATGTGCTTTATGAACTGAATATCAAAGTATTTCTGCTTTTGAAGAGTTAAGAACTGCTCTAATCCTTCAAGGTTCATCCTATAATATCAGAAATCATGAAACTCATCAGCACTTAATGTATTTTTCTTGCCTTCTCTATGATGTCTGATATCCATGGTTTCCTCTTGTGATATGACTAAAAGTGCTGAAATTATTTGACTTAAACTGTTTCTAAAGCTTCTGACAATGCATGAAAACCAGAGATGACGACACAATTATTATCCCTTCAGAGCTTTCTAAATAACTTAATATCTAAGAGAATTCGATTTGAAAAATAAGTCTAAAGTCTGCATATCTCAAGTACTGTACTTCAGTATGACTCATTCAGGGGAGAATTTAATAACTCCCCAGTAGCAAAGACAATGTCACCTTGCAACATATGACCATAATTTAAACTTAGAAAAGCTTCATAAAGAAGCATGTCCTTGCCTGGCCTGATTCTGCAACTGAAGGGGAGCAAGAGCACAAGACCCTTTGTGTATTCAAGTAGATAGAGTAAACAACATCAGTCTATTATAACGGGTCATAGATTCCTGTATTTCTATGAAGTTTTGACCATCTGTAATGAGAACCCTGTCAGATGATGTTGAGTATTCTGAATTTCATACTCTATTAGATTTCCAGGGGAGTGCAGTAATAAGTAGCTTTAAGTTCAGCAGTGCAGGGAGCGCCGCGTGGCTCAGGTTCTGTTAACATAAGAGTGATCTGGTTAGATGGAATGCTCCCTGGGATGAAATTTTAGTTTTCCTTCTTGTAGTTGAAAATAAAAATAATGTCATTTTCTCTCTCACTGAGGTGCTCTTTTGTAGACTTTTCTAGTGAAGTTACAATAAAACCATATGGATGAAATAAACAAGTTTCCCATTCAGATCCCCTGTGTATAATCCACATCAAGTTAATGTTTCCAATTGACAAAATAAAATTCAGATGCATGAAATCTGCAACCACAAGAAGAAGGAAAATAAGAAAAGCTTACAGAATACATAGAAAACACAAGAAATGTATAGGATGCATGCTTCAATTTCACACTTTATGACAACTTGTGGTCAACTAGCATCTTAATTTTGTGCATTGAAATCTGGACATGGATATTCCATGGAAAAATAAACAAAACTTGATTAAACATCTAACCTTAGTTTTCCCCAAAATGGTAGACATACAAAAGTAACATTATAAGCACAAAAATTGAGAACAAAAGGAAACTTCCACGATCTAGTCTAACTCTAGTATTTTACAATAAAAAAGGCAGAGAGAGTCCTTAGTGTTAGAGTTTGCAAAGCTCTTGAATGATGTTTGTCTTTTGTAGAGATTGAAAAGATTTTTCTTTACCTTCTTAGAGTTGCTAGATGTGTATGATACAAAAAATGACAAAAACAAAGCAACAAGAAAAAAGCATACAATTTTATTTAGTAAGATTTACATGACATAAAAATGTCTATCAGGAAATAAAGACCCAGAGAAAAGCAATTCTGTGCACTTTTTATGCTATGTTTAACAAAGAATTGCATAGTTGTGGAGAAGTATGATTGAACAAAATAGTATGATCTAATTATAATAAACCAGTTTAGCAAGACTCATTTGTCTACATTTTTCCCAGATATTTTGTCTTTAAAAATAATGCTGTTCTTTTCTACTAGGTAAAAGAAGGATACATATTCCAATAGAGGGCTTATTCAGAAAAACTGGTCTAGAGGTGCAAGAAAGGGGACAGAAAAGAATGGCCTGCCTGCTTCTTGTTTTCTTAAATGCCAGCACCCTATATTTTAAGGTAGTGTGTCCTGAATCCTTTCTTACACTAGTTCTTGAGAATATTTATTAAATATTGACAATGATGTCCATTTTTATGTTTTTTTATTGGGTTGGTTTATTTTATAATTTCAGCCTAATTCTGAAACGGAGTGTATGAACTCTGCATTATTATACATTCATTTAATAAGTAAAAATTTTGTAGCATTCAGTAAAATTAATTGATAAGGATAACCCTATTAACTGATGTATTTATTTTCCTTTGGCTTACATACTGAGAGAATTGGGCTGCACTTTCATTTTGCTTTTTAGAATATATCTTCTCACAATAAATAATTATTACCAAAGGAAATAAGATGGGCCAAGGATTTAGCTGAGTGGTTCCGCCGCCTGCTTTGCAAGCACAAGGTCCGGAGTTCAATCCCTGGTACCAAAAAAAAAACAAAACAAAAAAACCAAAGGAAATAAGGTAATATCTTTGTTATCAGTTATTTGATTGAATTGTTCATTAAAATCCAAATTATATAGAGGAAAACTAGTTCTCTTTTTCTTTTTTTATTAATTTTACTAGTAAAGTTTAGGTATACGATATAATGACATTCATCATTGGAAATTTACACCTTTACATAATCACTCTTGATTATCATTTTTTCCCCATTCCCCTGCCCTCCCTTCAACCCCTCCATCCCACCTTTTTACTAAGACTTTGTTCAATTTTTTCATTTTCTCATATTAATTCCATTCCCTTCTTTCCTGTCCCCTATCGCTCCAACTTCCCCTTCCCCTTTGTCCCTTTTCTTCCTATTCCACATAATCTACTAGACCTTTTATTACTTATTTACACTTTTGGTTTCTCACACTAGAGAAACTATTCAGTATTTACATGTGTCCTGTTTATTTCACTTAAGAGTATCTCCTCAATGTGCATCCATTTAGCTATAAATGTCTCTAGTTTCTCATTCTTTATAGCTGAGTAGTACTCGATTTTATTAAAAAAACACATCTTCTTTATCCAGTCTCCAGTTGATAGGCAATTGGGCTGCTTCCAAGGTTTAGCTATTACAAATTGTGCTGCTATGAACATGGGTGCACATATATCACTGTGGTATGATTCTTTTAATTCTTTGGGGAAGATACCCAGCAGTGGAATAGCGGGGTCAAATGGGACTTCCAGTCCTAGTTCTTTGAGGTATCTCCATACTGATTTCCATGGTGATTGTACCAGTCGACACTCCCAAAAGCAGTGGAGCAGCGTTCCTCTTTCTCCACAGCCCCACTAGCATTTGTTATTGGTTGATTTCATGATAGCAGCCATTCTTTCTGGGTTGAGGTGGAATCTCAGCATTATTTTCATTTGCATCTCTCGAATGACCAGTGATGTTGAACATTTTTTATATGTTTCTTTGCTATTTCTACTTCTTTGTCTGAAAAATGTCTGTTCATTCCAGATGCCCATTTTTGGATTGGGTCTTTAAATTTGGGACGTCTGATTTGTTTAAGTTCTTTATAGATTCGAGATATTAGACCTTTGTCTGAGGAACAGCTGGTAAAAATTTTTCCCACATTGTGGGTTGTCTCTTCACACTGCTGGTGATTTCTCTTGCTGTGCAGAAGCTTTTTAATAAGAGATCCCAACTGTTGAATGTTTGTGCTAGTTCACATGCACCTGAGGTTTTGTTCATAAAACCTATTCCTACACCAATGTCTTCAAGAGTTCTACCTAACCTCTGCTCAAGCTGGTTCAGAGTTTCTGTTTCAATATTTAGATCTTTAATCCATTTGGATTTTAGTTTAGTGTATGGTGAGAGATATAGGTCTAGTTTTAATCTTTGGCAAGTTGAAACCCAGTTTTTGCAGCACAGTTTATTAAAGAGGCTATCTTTCCTCCAGTGAGGGTGTTTGGCTCCTTTTTTGAAGTTGAGGTGGGTGTATCTAGAACTGTTTCTGCATCTTCTAATCTGTTCCATTGGTCCTCAAGTCTGTTTCTTTGCCAGTACCATGCTGTTTTTATCACAGTAGCTTTGTAGTAGAGTTGCAGGTTGGGGATTGTGATACCCCCTGCCATGTCTCTGTTGCCTAGAATTGCTTTTGCGATTTTAGGTCTTTTCTTGTTCTAAATGAATTTTTGGATTGTTTTCTCAAGGTCCATGAAGTATAGCAGTTTTGGAAGTATGGCCACTTTCACTGTGTTGATTCTTCCTACCCAGGAGCAAGGGACATCTTTCTATTTTCTGATATCATCTTCAATCTCTCTTTTCAGAGTGCTATAGTTTTCAGAGAAGAGGTCTTTGATTTCTTTCATTAGGTGAATTTCTAGGTATTTCAGGTTTTTGGATGCTATTGTGAAAGGAATTGGTTTTCCCTATTTCTCTCTCAATGAGTCTGTTGTTCATGTAGAGGAAAGGTATTGATTTTTGTGTGTTGACCTTGTATCTAGCTACTTTACTGAATTTGGTTACTAAGTCTAGAAGACTTTTGATGGAGTCCTTGAGGTCTTGAGTATCATGTCATCTGCAAAAATAACAATTTGACATCTTCATTTCCTATCTTTATTTCTTTCTCGTCTAATTGCTATGGCTGTTTCCAAAACTATTTTGAACAGGAGTGGTGATAGTGGGCATCCTTATCTTGTTCCTGATTATAATGTGAAGGATTTCAGTTTTTGACCATTTATTATGATATTGGCTATTGGTTTTTCATAGATGGCTTTTGTCAGATTGAGGTAGAGACCATCTATTCCATTTTTTGTAGGGTTTTTATCATAAATGCATATTGGATTTTGTTATATGCTTTTTCTGCATCTATTGAGATGATCATATGGTTTTTGTCCTTGGGTCTATTGATACAGTGTATTACATTTATTTATGTGTGTTTGTTGAACCATCCCTGCATCCCTGGGATGAATCCCACTTGTTCAGGGTGGGATCATCTTCTTGATGATCTTCTGCATTCTATTTGTCAGTATCTCACTAAGGATTTTTGCATCTATGTTCATTAGTGAGTTTGGCCTATGGTTCTCTTTTTTTGGTTGCATCTTTCTCTGCTTTGGGAATCAAGGTGATGCTTTCTTTCAGGAATGAATTTGGGAGTATTGCTTCCCTTTCAATTTCATTGAAGAATCTAAACAGTAGTGGCAGTAGTTCCTCTCTAAATGTCTTGTAGAATTTGATAGTAAAGGCATCAGGACCTGGGCTTTTCTTAGTTTGTAAGGTTTGAATTACATTTTTAATTTCATTGATTTATACCGGGTTATTTAGAATTTTTAGGTCTTCTTTGTTCAACTTTGGTAATTGATATGTATCTAGAAATCTGTCCATTTCTTCTGTGTTTTCCATCTCATTGGCATACAGTTTGTCAAAGCAGCTATTGATGATCTTCTGGATTTCTGTTGGATCCATTGTAAATTCACCCTTTTCATTTCTAATTACATGAATTTGGGCCTTTTCTTTCCTTTTTTGATAGTTGGCTAAGGGTTTGTCAATTTTGTTTATTCTTTCTAAGAACCAACTCTTGGCTTCATTGATTTTTGGTATAGTTCCTTAAGTCTCCATTTCATTGATCTGTGCTCTGGTCTTTATAATTTCCTCCCTTGTATGATCTTTGTGTTTGTCCTGCTCTTCATTTTCTAGAAGCTTGAGCTTCAGCATCAGGTTGTGCAATTGAGCTTGCTCTGTTTTCCTAATGTGTGTATTCACTGGTATGAATTTCCATTGTAAGTCTGCTTTCATTGTGTCCCATAGATTCTGATATGTTGCATTGTGATTTAATTGTAGCAACTGTATTATTGCTTCTTTAATTTCCTCTGTGACCCATTGGTTATTCAAAAGTGTGTTGTTCAGTTTCCATGTGTTTATGAAATTCTTGTGGTTTCTTTGGCTATTGATCTCCAATTTCATCACACTATCATCTGATAACATACAGGGGATAACTTCAATTCCTTTGCACTTACTTAAACATGTTCTATGAGTGTGTATGTAGTCTACTTTGGAGAATGACCCGTGTGCAGCTGAAAAGAATGTGCATTCTGATTTTATGAGATGGAACACTTGGTAAACATCTGTTAAGTTCATTTGCTTAAGAGACTGAGTTCTAGTATTTCCTTGTTCATTTTTTGTCTAGTTGATCTATCAATTTGTGAAAGTGGGGTATTGAGGTCCCTCACTACTATTGCATTAGTGCTTATTTGATTTTTCATGTTTGTTAGTATTTGTTTTATATAGTTGGGCGCATTAGTGTTTGTTGCATAGATATTTATGACTGTCATCATTTCCTCTTGGATTGTTCCCTTTACAAGGATGTAGTGTCCTTGTTTGTCTATCTTAATCAGTGTTGGTTTGAAATCCACTTGATGTGCAAAGAGGATAACTATTTCTGCTTTTTTTTGGGTTCCTGTTGCATGGAGTATTGTTTTCCACCCTTTAACTTTCAGTCTATGAGTTTCTTTTTGAATTTTGTGTGTTTCCTGTATGCAATGTATTGTTGGATCTTGCTTCTTGACTCATTCTGCCAGTCTATTTCTTTTGACTGGTGAATTGAGACCATTAACATTGATGGTTATAACTGATACATATTGATTTATCATCATCATGACTTTTTCTTTTTGTTGGATTCTCCCCCTTTCATTTAATTTCTTGTCGTGCCTGATGGATTCATTCTGCTGTGCTACCTGGGGTTGTGATCCTTATTGTCTTTTCCTAGGACATTATCTAAAATTTTGGGGGTGCTTGTTTGATATTCATGAAGTTCCTAAGGTGATATTTGTCATGAAAGTATCTTATTTCTCCATCAACTTTGAAAGATAGTTTTGCAGAATACATCAGTCTGGGTTGGAGGCTGTTTTCCTATAGGGCTTGGAATACATCACTCCAAGCTCTTCTTGATTGGAGGGTTTGTTTTGAGAAGTCTGCTGTACTTTGATGGACTTTCCTTTGTTTCTTTTCTCTAATGGCTTGTAGAATTTTGTTCTTCTGTTAGGTTTCTAGAATCTTAACTATTATATGCCTATGTGTAGATTTCTTTTTTTTTAATCACAGCTACTTGCAGTCCTATATGCCTCACTTGCCTGTATGTTAAGTTCTTTTCCCCTGCTTGGAAAATTTTCTTACATCACTTCTGTGAACTTCTGCTTCTTAATGTCATCTGCACTCTCTCCTGTTTCTTCATTGACTCCAACCAGTCTTATGTTTTCTTCTTTGCATTGGCTAGCAGCTGCCGGATTGATTTCTACTGGTCCCTTACTATTTTAAAGAAATTTTTCTTTTCCTTGTCACTAATTTCAATCTTATCTTCTGTATCTGAAATTCTGTCCTCACATTGGCTCATTCTGCTGCATAAACATTCATTGGCTTTTTTAATCTCCTGGAAATCTGTTTGCATCTGTTTTATGGATTCAATATGTTTCCTATGTTGGGAGTCCATCATGCTCCTCAGCTCCTCTATTTTTTATTTGTGTCTGGTCTAGATTTATTAATCATGTCTTGCACTATGGGCACAATTTCTGCTGTTATCTGAGAAATTATTTCTGATTTTATTTTTTCCAAATCCTCTTTTGTTGCCAGTTCAGAGAGTCCAGGTGGTTGAGTATCAGATTGTTCCATCTCATTTCTCTTTGGGGTTGCTTTAGGTGATCTGGAAGTCTAGTTTTGAGAGTTCTTTACATGTCTTCTCATTTCAGTGGGGGCGGGTGTTGCTGTTGGTCCCAGCATGGCTCACCTCCTTGGTGCTGGGGATGGGGGGCTGTGCTCCTCTGTTCTGGAGGTGGTGGTATGGCAGCCCAAAAGGCTCTGCTCCTCTGCACTGGGGGCCAACTAGTTCTCTTTTTCAAACCAAAAGAACATTGAAAATATATATGCTCTAGTAAATGGGAATATTTCTATTAAACCAGTGCTTTTGGATTTCTCAACTATGTATTGAAAGAAGCACTCATAAGTTCTCTAGATTGCTATTTTCAATAACTAAAAATATATTTTTCTAGAAAATGAAGACTAAGAAACTCTTCAAAGGAAGTGGTATAAAGCTATTATTTTCATTGTTAGAAACTGAAAAATATTTGAAAAATATTTCTCAGTTTTATTCTTTACAATAAGTTATCCACAAGGGAAAATAACATATCATGCAGATGAGATAATAGCATGTAGAACCAGCATTATCATTTCAATCATTATCTCTTTTGGATAAATATATAAATAATTGTATTTAGCATTTAATTGTCAACTTTATGATCAAATGTAATAGAGAAAGCTTAACATTAGAAAATTGTGAGATCAATTGATGTGCATATCATAAGAATTTAATCATTCCCCACAGAATTTTGACACTATTTCCCCTACAGAGAAAATGTGTTTTCTGTTTCCTTAATGGACATAACAACACATTGGGACATAAAATGATTAATAATGCTGGTGTTCTCAACTGGTATGATAACTATATATAATGGCCTCTCTTGCTTTGGAAATTTCTAGAAAAACATTTGAATCCTTTATGCTCAATTTTCAATATAACTCTGTTTATTATCAAATGCTTACTGGCAATGTTTGTATGAGCATTATTTGTGTATCTAGAACATGGGTTAAGACTCTGAAATTTCCACCTTATTAATAAAAATTTGGTGAAATATATCTATACAATGGAATATTATTTGGCTGTGTAAAGGAACAGAGTACTTATCCATACTACAAAGTGATTAACCTTTATGATATGTTAAAGAAACAAGTTATAAAATATCACAGGTTATATGATCTTTTATATAAAATTGTCAGAGAGAAAAAGATAAGGTAGGGATAGGGAATTATTGCTAATGAATATGAATTTCATTTTCAGAAGTGGAAATGCTCTTGAATTAAACAGTGATGAGAGTTGTGTAATTCTGTGAATACAGGAATATCTCCTTTTATTGCACTTTGCTTTACTTCATGTTGCAGTTATTTGATTTTTTTTATAAATTGCGGGATATAGCAACCCCAAATTTAGCAAGTCTATGGGTATCATTGTTCCAAAAGCAAGTGATCACTTTGTTTCTTTGTTATATTTTGGTAATTCTCAAAGTATATCCATTTTTTAACTATTATTATATTTATTATTGTGACCTGTGATCAGAAACTTTTGATGTTGCTATTGCAATTGTTTTGGTGCACCACAAACTGCACCACTACAAGGCATTAAATTTAACCAATATATATTGCATGTTTTCTGACTACATCATGGAGTGACTATTCCTTTCCCTCTCTCCCTCTCTGTGGTCTTCTTTGTTCCTTGAAATGTAATGATATTGAAATTAGGCCATTTGAAACCTTTACAATGGCTTCTACGATCTAAGTGAAAGGAAAATTTGCATTCCTCTCACTTTAAATCAAATCTTCAAAGTGATTATGCCTTAATTCTCTTCAACTTTTTGAATGTGAGAGAGGTAAAGAAGAAAATTTTAAAGCCAGGAGTATGTATTGATCAGCTGTTCATTGCTGGAACAAAGTATCTCACATCTTTAACTTAAATAATGAGAAGTATAATTTTGGCTCACAGTTTCAGATATTTCTGTCAGTGGTCACCTGGCTTTCAAGGTGTGCACATCTGTTAACTGAAAACACAGTTTAAATGGTGGAATTACAGGGTATTTGATGTACATCTCAATAAAGCCATCAGAAATGTGGTCTGGCAATATTAACAGGTAACAAATGTTTTAATTAAGCATCTTCATGTTTAAATAATGGTAAAGTTGAACATTAAACCCAGAAAAAATTGTCTGCAAATTTTCA
This sequence comes from Heterocephalus glaber, assembly GCF_053883595.1. Taxonomy (NCBI): domain Eukaryota; kingdom Metazoa; phylum Chordata; class Mammalia; order Rodentia; family Bathyergidae; genus Heterocephalus; species Heterocephalus glaber. The sequence goes on along the minus strand of NW_028258327.1, from coordinate 15,072,564 downwards.
AGTATCAGTTGAGGAATAAAAGTTATTAAAATTATTCAAGTTTTTAGTATCTTTGACAAATATTACTTGGAAAACTTAATAAACATCATTCTCATATTTACAAAACCCCCAGAGAATTTCAGAAGCTATGATTTGAGTCCTTTATTATGATGCACATAGTAATATTTCTTGATTCTAATGAATTTGATTTGCTGAACTTGATCTGCTAAGTATGAGTATTAGTACTCAAAATTTTAACTGCATTTTTAATTAAATAATTGTCAAAACTAGCTTGCAGGTAGCTACTTACCCACTTTTGCATGAAAGCAGGTAATGAGGTCAGCTCCTTAAAGGTCAGATTTTTTGAAATTACACTGTGAAAGCTAAAGAAAAACAAAATATAATAAGTTACACTTCTTAATGCTTGGTAGGAAAAATAGATTATCTGTGTGCTATATAAATGTCTCAGTTTGACAAAAATTTTAATTTCCCCTCTGAAATGAATGACTGAAAACATGTAGGGAGATTGATAAGTAAAAATTATCCTGTCTTTCCCTTATCTGCAGTATAGCAAAAATATTAAAAGGTGGAAATAGTATATATTTCGTAGTGAGAATATTTTACAGGGTAAGTTTACATCAAAGGAGTATGAGATAGAAGAAAAGGATTCATCATGTGTAGCAGACTAAATAATGTCCCCAAAATATTAGGTTGATGTTTCTGGAACCTAACATATTAGTTTATTTGGAAAAGGGATCTTTGCATATGTGATAAAGCTAGGTTTCTTGAGGTAGGGAAATTATCCTGGATTACTCAAGTATGCTCTGATTGCATCACAGTGTCCTTCAAAGAATGGGGCAGAGGAAGCCTTAACATAGAAAAGGAGTCAGGTAGTGTGATCATAGAGGCAGAGCTTTGAGTGATGCAGCCCCTGATTAAGAATTCTGGGAGCCACTAGATACTGAAGAAGTAAAAAACCTTAGACCCTATGAAGGAAATACAGCCCTGCTGACACCCTGCTGACTCCTGGCCTCCAGACTTGTGACAGAATAAATATCTGTTCTTTAAAACTGCCAAGTTTGTGTAAATTTGTTACAGCATCTATAGGAAAGAAATATATCATTTCTGATTAATTTTTATTGAAATAAGTTTTTTAGAGTTCACTTGCCAGCAATAATTTCAACAGTTAATCTTACGAAGTATCTTAGAATCATAGGATCAGTATTACAAACAAAATAAACAAGAACAACAAAAATCTCAAAATGGTAAATCTATACTCGTTTTTACCATGTTTTCAAATTCCTATTATCTAAACCTCTCATCTTGAATATCTCCAGCAAGAAAGAACGCATACCTAAGTTAGTATATTCTATTTTTGGACTGTTTGGTTTCTAGAAAGCACTTTTTTTGATTTTTGTTTTGTTTCAATTCTGAGCTAAAATTTCTGAGTATTTTTCCTCATTGTACCACCATTAAGAGACATACTTTGCTTGTGTAATTCTTTTGCCAAATTATTGTCACTGAAATATCTAAAAATAGCTCCCCAAATCATTCTTTATGAGATTATTTTAAGTTAATCATTAATTTATCATTTCATATAAGCCTCTAACCCAGTATTTTTATATTTAATTTTTTATATTCTTTTATTGGTACATTTATGTATACAATAGGTTTACATTAATCATTGGGTGCTGTACCTGTAGATGATATATCTTAGTTCTTATTTTTTTCCCCATTGCCTGTGCTCCCTTCACCCCCTCCACTCTTCCCTATTTACATAGATTTCATTTCCATTTTTTTTCTTTTCTCATAACTTTTCCTTTCCCTTTATCCCTTTTCCCTTCCCCTCCCACCACCCTTACACCATTGGACATTTTCCTATTTCAAATTATGAATTATTCATTTTAATCCTTATTTACGCTTTCAGTTTCTCACATTTCAGAAACTATTTGGTATTTACACGTATGTGTCGTATTTATTTCACTTAAGAGTATGGCTTCAATAGCTATAAATATCTGTAGTTTCTCATTCTTTATGGCTGAGTGGTACTCCATTTTATAAAAAAAAACAAACATCTTTTTTATCCAGTTTCCAGTTGATGAGCACTTGGGCTGCTTCCAAGCTTTAGTTATTACAAACTGTGGCACTATAAACATGCATGCACATATATCACTGTGGTATGATTCTTTTAATTCTTTGGGGAAGATACCCAGCAGGAGAATAACTGGGTCAAATGGGACCTCTAGTCCTAGTTCTTTGAGGTATCTCCATACTGATTTCCGCAGTGGTTTCACCAGTCTGCACTCCCAGCAACGATGGAGAAGGGTTCCTTTCTCTCCATGCCCCCACCAGCATTTGTTACTGGTTGATTTCTTCATAACAGCCATTCTTTCTGGGGTGAGGTGGAATCTCAGTGTTGTTTTCATCTGCATCTCTCAAATGACCAGTGATGTTGAACATTTTTTCATATATTTGTTTGTTGCTTTTACTTCTTATTCTGAGAAATGTCTGTTCATTTCAGATGCCCATTTTTGAATTGGGTCTTTGAATTTGGGGGGTCTGATTTTTTTCAATTCTTTATATATTCTAGATAGTAGTCCTTTTTCTGAGGTACAGCTGGTAAAAATTTTTTCCCACCTTGTAGGTTATCTCTTAGCTCTGTTGGTGGTTTCTCTTGCAGTGCAGAAGCTTTTTAATAAGATGAGATCCCAGTTGTTGATTCTTTGTGCTAGCTCCCATGCTACTGAAGTTTTGTTCATAAAGTCTTTTCCTATGCCAATGTCTTCAAGAGATCTACCTAACTTATCTTCCACCAAGTTTAGTGTTTCTGTCTTAATATTTAGATCTTTAATCCACTTCGATCTTAATTTAGTGCATGGTGATAGGTATGGGTCTAGTTTTAATCTTTGGCAGGTTGAAATCCAGTTTTTCCAACACCATTTATTAAAGAGGCTGTCTTTCCTCCAATGAGGGTAGTTGGCTCCTTTATCAAAAATGAGGTGGCTGAGTATGTCTGGAATTGTTTCTGCATCTTCTAATCTATTCCACTGATCCTAGGGTCTGTTGCTTTGCCAGTACCATGCTGTTTTTTATCACAATAGCTTTGTAGTATAGTTTTAAGTTGGGTATTGTGATACCCCCAGCCATGTCTCTGTTGCCTAGAATTGCTTTTGCTATTCTAGGTTTCTTCTGCTTCCAAGTGAATTTTTGTATTGTTTTCTCTAGTTCTATGAAGTATATTGTTGGAATTTCAATTGGCATCGAATTAAATCTATATAGTAGTTTTGGAAGTATGGCCATTTTCACTATATTGGTTCTTCCTATCCAGGAACAAGGGCTGTCTTTCCATTTTCTTATATCCTCCTTGATCTCCCTTTTCAGATTGCTGTAGTTTTCAGTGTAGACGTCTTTTTCTTCCTTTGTTAGATTGATTCCTAGGTATTTCATTTTTTTGGATGCTATTGTAAAAGGAATCATTTCTCGAATTTCTCTCTCCATGAGTCTGCTATTTGTGTATAAGAAAGCTATTGTTTTTTGAGTGTTGACCTTATATCCAGCTACTCTACTGAATCTGTCAATTAGGTCTAGAAGACATTTGACTGAGTTTTTTGGGTCTTCTATGTAAAGTATCATATCATCTGCAAATAATGACTGTTTAACTTCTCCCTTTCCTATCTTTATTCCTTTTAATTCTTTTCCTTTTCTAATTGTTGTGGCTAGTGTTTCCAGAACTATATTGAACAGGAGTGGTGATAGTGGGCATCCTTATCTTGTTCCTGATTTTGGGATGAAAGTTTTCAGTTTTTGATCATTTAGTATGATGTTGGCTGTTGGTTTTTCATAAATAGCCTTAGTCAGGTTGAGATAAAGACCTTCTATTCCAATTTTCTGTAGCGTTTTTATCATGAATGGGTGCTGGATTTTGTCAAATGCCTTTTCTGCATTTATTGAGATGATCATATGGTTTTTGTCCTTGGTTCTGTTAATATAGTGTATTACATTTATTGATTTGTGAATGTTGAACCATACTTCCATCCATGGGATAAATCTGTCTTGGTCAGGGTGTATGATCTGGATGACACTCTGTATTCTGTTTGCCTGTATCTTGTTGTGGATTTTTGTGTCTATGTTCATTAAGGAGATTGGTCTGTAGTTCTCTTTGGGTCAGGTCTTTCCCTCTCTTTAGAATCAAAGTAACACTTGCTTCCAGGAATGAATTTGCTAGCCTTGCTTCCCTTTCAATTTCCTTGATGAGTTTAAAGAGTAATGGCGATAGTTCTTCTTTAACCCAGTATTTTTAAAAGTGGTTTCCTTCAGCCTACAAAATGATCACTACCTAGAATCTTTGTAGCAACATAAATCTTTAGACTTCTAGCCTCCATCTAACACCTAACAGAAACTTAAGGACAGGCCTTGCAATCTTTTTCAACAGGACCTAGAGGTGATTCTGATTTGCTCAAATTTGAGCGGTTTTTTACTATAATACCAGCTTTACCGAGGGGTCTCAAACAATCAAAAATACCGTGCCAGGTAAAATTGATAATATTCAGCTATAGATAATAGATAATATTCAGCTCTAATATCACATTTCAAATTTAATTTTTAAATTGAAACAGCCTTAAAATGACATCTCTGAAATCCTCTTATTCATTTTCATTGAGCTTCTGTTGACTTTCACTGTGATTTTAGAGTATCTTTAAAGTTTTGCAATTCTCTGTGCAGGAAAACATCATAGCCTGTTCATAAATGTAAAGATCAATTAAATTAACAATATAGAAAAAAGTTCTTTTAAATTCAGAGAGAGGGTAGCAGGTGTACCAAAACACACATCAATTTCAACTGAAACACTTATTGGGTTAATGAACTGACAGCTGTGAGATTTATAGCACTAATTTGACCATATGCAAGCCAAAGAGGAGTATGTTATGTAGAGGAAAAGTAGGTTCATTCAGCTTACTCAGAGACAACATAGTTTCATTTCCAATGCCTGTGTAAAATAGTCATATCCTACTGAGTTTCATCAACAAGTACTCATTGAATTGCTACTGTGTTCTAGACTTCTAAGTACCAGAAACAATACAGAGAATAAAATAGACAAAAATCCCTGCTCTCACAAATCTTGTGTCTTAATGTAGAGATTATAAGTATTAAGCACATACTGTGTGCCAGGCCTTGTTGCAAGAGCCTCTCAACATATGAGATGCGTACTTTTACTATCACCTTTAACAGATCAAGGGACAAGTGCAGAGTGATTGACTAATTTTTCCAGTAATTAGTGAAGCTCTGAATAAAACACCTGAGAACATGCATACCACATTCTTTGGCACTATATTTTATACCTCCATAATTTAGAGCCTTTAAAAATAAACTCACTTGCATAACTGAAAATAAAATGACTCCAGCATTGTTAATGGAAGATATCAGTGAAAACTAGTGATGAATTAATGAACACTCAGATTAAAAGAAAAAACCTTACCTCATTTTTGCATAGCAAATTTCTAGTGAGATTCTTGAATCATTTCCAGATTCAAAATAATTGAGTAATAATGGGAAAACATTAATATGTTAAAAATACATTACACAGTTTTGTTGTTATTGTGTCAAATAAGGAAGTATTGTAAGAAAGCTGGGTGAATAGTCTTGTTTAGTAGCACTTGAGACTTGGAAGGAGAAAGGCTGAAGTCAAGACACCAGTCTCTGAGAGCAGTGTACTCATAAGCTAAGTACCTAGTAATTTCTTGAATTTAAAATCTGAGCAAACCTTGTTTTTAACCAATAAATTGTGTAAGCTATTGATCAAAGACTAATGAGTCTTAAGAGAAGGTGGGAGGCGAGCAAGTAGAGACTCAGCCAAGAGAAAAAGTAGAATTTGGGAAAGACTGCACAATCTCGTGTACCCTCTTTTGGTGAGGAAGTCAGTTCTCCCTCAAATGCAAGTTGACTGAACATTGTCAGTGCTGGATTTCAAAATGAAAGGAGATATCTTATCCTACTAAAATAGTAAGATTGAACTTGAAAAAGCAAGGGGATAACTCCAAAAGGAAACTTCTCAGAAGAATATAAGGCTGATTTAGAGTCAAGGGCAGAGAAGCGAAAGTTCTTATATATTAAATAAAATATTTGTTTTAGTCAGAAGGAACATGACTTTGATCCCCTATGTCAACTCTTCACCAGTTGTTACTTCAAGTCTCTAAATAACACCAATAACACACAGACCATAGACTGAAACCATATTTATCTATAAACATTCTCATGTTCCTTTGTTTTTTGTGTTATATGCTGAGGATTGAACATAGGGCCTCATGCATGCCCAGCAAGCACTCTAGTAGTGAGCTATAACCTTCTGCTCTCTTGTATATTTTTGATCCCAAGTTGCTAATATTGGAATCTTCTGCTCCCTCTTCTGAGAATATCATGGACAAAATTAAGTTTCACCCTTCAGTCATCAACTTTTCATTTATTCTGTTTCCAGTAACATCCTCAATTTCCCAAATGCAAGCAACTCCCTTCTTGACTTCTCTTTGACCCCAGAACACATAGCAGGCAGCTTAACTCTTAAGTAGTGCCATGTAGACATGTCTGCTCATTCATTGTTTTCTCCTGACCTTATACCTTTTTGTCTCACTATGTGGTATGTGAGCCCAGAGCGTCTTATCTTCTATTGACTATTATGATTTTCTGCTTATCTGTGGTTCTTTTAAAAATGATCCTTAAACTAATTTTCATTGGCAGATACATACTGTTTTACCTTCCCAATGTGTGTTTAGCATAATATCTTACAACTAATGGGCATTCAATAAATATCCATTGAATAAATAAATATACAAGCAAGAAAATACACTTACTTAAGAATACTGTCTGTGGAAAACTGGAGAGCATTGGTGGCAAAGAAAAAACTTGAACTTTTTTTTTCCATTAACTTTATTGGTACATTTTAGGTTTACAATATAGTTACATTCATCACTGGGACCTTGTACCTTTACATGATGTATCTTTGTTCTTATTTTTTCCCCATTCCCCTGCCCTCCCTTCATCCAATCCACCTCTCCCTATTTACAAAAACTTTGTTTCCATTTTTTTCTTTTATTCTTTTTTTAAATTTTCCTTTCTTTCCTTTCCCCTACCTCTCCCACTTCCCCTACTCCTTTAGACCATTTCTTCCTATTTCAAATGATCAATTATTCATTTTAATCCTTATTTACACTTTTAGTTTTTCACACCAGAGAAACTATTTGGTATTTACACATGTGTGTCCTATTTATTTCACTTAAGAGTATGGCCTCAGTGTGCATCCACTTATCTATAAATGTCTCTAGTTTCTCGTTCTAACTTGAACTCTTAATATCTGTGCTTTGAATTATATCTTAATTATACATCTACTAAAAAATTAAAAAGAGAAAATAACAATGCCCATCTCAGCAGATCATATTAAAGTAGGCAGAAGTTTCCAAACTACTAGGAGTAAGTTCTACATGGACTCAGCCATAGTGTAAGAAATACATAAATCTTCAAATAAGGGAGGTATTATTTGTATATCTTATAAATAATGTCAGCATATTAATTTTTAAATTTTAAGAGGTTTCACACAAGTGTGGTTCATTACAAATACATTTATAGGGGCCGGGGATTTAGCTCAGTTGTTTCGCCGCCTGCTTCACAAGCACAAGGACCCGAGTTCGATTGCCGGTACCAAAAAAAACAAAACAAAACAAAACAAATACATTTATATAAAATTTTTATAGTTCATCTCTTATCTGATGGCAACGTATTGCTGCTACATTTCTCGCTGTGTTATTTCACAACTATATTACAATATTGTACAGATATTGAGAATGACTGAACTCAGGTAAGTGAAACTATTTTGCTAACTATACAGCACCACATAAAACAACTGTTGCCTCATTTATCATTGACTTTATAATCTTGATGATCATTTGTGCCCAAATATTTTAGTTCCAGAAAGGAAAATATGTCCAGCTGTTTAGCAGTTATGGAAACTATAATTAACAGGTTAATGCTGCTAAAAAAGACATGATGGTATGTCTTTAGAAGTTTTCACATCATTCAGCAAATATTCCACCACGTGTATATGAGAAAACTCTGGCAAGTTGGGAACAGAAGAGAAATCGTTTGTTCTTCTCAGTTATAGTTTACATGGAGCAACCAAAAGGCTTGCCTGTTACTTCCAGTTGTGTCACCAACCATTCTGTGATAATATGGACAAGTTACTTATATTTTTTAATCAGATTCTCCATCTGAATATCATGTGAGATTAAAAAAAAAATCTATAGGACTCAAAGGAATATTTCCCTATGATTTTCCTTATGTGACCTGGACCACCCATTTGGCTAACTCATGGGTATTATATACCTTGCAGGGTTATGAGTAAAAGTTCTCCTGCACAGACATTGTAATATAACATTGAAAAACAAATTAGGTCTCATGTTTGACTTTTAATTCTTCAGAGTTCCATTTTAATGAAAAACATGCAATCTCTCAGCCTCTGGAAGTAGAGCCAGCGCCAACTAAATCCACCAACTAAGCAGAAAGGTAATAATGATGTTCAATCTGCAGGCAGCTGCAGACTTGCAGACTTGGTTTATCAAGAAAAAGATTTTAAGTGCTGTAACAGCATTTTCTAGGCTAAATAATCTCAAAGAGATTTACTCTCAAAGGAAGAAAAAACAGCTGCACAAAATAATTTATTTGGGCACTCCTTAGCTCTTTGTTCACTGTTATAATTGGATAAACTTGAAAAAAAGTATTTTCCTAATTTTTCTTTCCTATGAAATCAGGATGCTATTTTTGTTTAGTTTTCATCTAAATATAGAAGAATGAGGTTTTCTATTTTCTAAGAGTGATAAAGTCTAAAAAAAATTATCCTTACCCTCAGATATTCTTCAAGCACAGTCTAAGGTATGTTTTGAAAATGCATTGATATTGAAAGTTGAAGAATTCTGTAAACAACATGCAGTATAATAAAAGTATTTTGTGGTTTGTTTCAAATGCAAACACTTGGCATGCATTTATTTTGCTGAGAGTCTGTTTAAGATACATTGAGTACAAACAAATGTATTGATTTGACTCATTTTAAGCATAAAGCACCATAATATTAATATTCAGATTCATTATAGATACAGATTATTTTTTAATTTTCAAAATTAAAAATAAAATAAGGGCAAATTATCAGATCATTTTCTCATAACCGTATAATTACACTGGAAGAGTTTAGACATGATCTTAATACTTTTACTTTTAAATAAATTTTATTTTTATTTTATCCCATTCCTAGTAATTAGACTACAAAATACTAGACTTATTATTCCATCTGTCTTTATAGGGAAATTTAGCAGTTCTATAATATTCTGAGTTTTATAATACCCTATATTATATATGCATCCATATTTTGTAATAATTTCTTATTTTATGTAAAAGCATGTTAATTTTAATATTTATAGACTATTTTGCATAATTGAAATTCAAATGTTTAAAATACAATTTAAATGTCTAAAGAGAATTTTTATAATATCCAATATGAAGTTGCTCAAGAGAAAATATTTTTGACTAAGAAAAGTTTATGATATCTATTTAAAGGTAATAGGTATGCTTTATAGAAAAATAATTCTCATAGCCAATCTGCCTTTACGTCTTACTTCCTTTTGTTTACACTTCAACTGACTGCAGCATGTTTTAATTTGTATAATCCTGGTAGTAAAACCAAAGAGGAACATGTAAACACATTTATTTTTAACTTACTCTATCTTAGGGCCAAGAAGATTTTATTGGGGGAACAAATTGATAGAGAAAATTCAGCTTCAAATTCTGCAGTATTCAAATGCAGAACTTCAGGAATCATAAGAACATATTTAAAGATACACCAAAAAATCCATGACCATAAATATCATTTCCTTAACTCAATGACACTTTTTATTTCACAAAATAAGTTGAAAGGTTCACAAATCTGCAGCAAGAGTTCACAGGCTTTGACACACACACACTATGTGTGTGGGGGGGTATACAGAGATGTATAATACTTCAGGAGTATGGTCACACAGGAAAGAAGCATCTTGTGTTCTGAAATGGTTTTTGACTAGTCCATCAGAGATACTTTCCATACCAGCACAAACTGGCTCTGACCCATAGGAAGTCTTGTTTGAGTTTCAAATGTGTCAATTGTCTAATGTTAACACCTTTTACTTTTTTGCTGTTGAATATCTTCAGATGGTTATATAAAAATGTGGCTTCCTAGGATTTTATTTTTCAGATAATCTGTATTAAAATGTCTTTTGATGGGCTCAGAGTCTTCACTTTAAAAGCCATTTGTCATTTAGAAAAAGAAAGTACAGCTTGTAGCCAACATTCATTCAATTTTCAGCACTCAACAATTATTATATTTTAAAATGAAAGTATTATTGCTGAAAACAGAATGCTATAAATTAGATGATGACTTTTGTTTCCAAAGACTATTAGAATACTAATACGATGTGAAAGATATGTGAAATTAATAATAAAAGTGAGAGAGTGAAGCTGAGCCGGTCCCAGCACCCAGAAGGAAGCTCCCCCACTGCCATCCCAGGCTCCTAGGGCCAAGAAGGTGAGCCGGTCCCAGCACCCGAAAGGAAGCTCCCCGCCTCCATCCCAGGCTCCTAGGGCAGTGAAGCTCAGCTGGTCCCAGCACCTGGAAGGAAGCTCCCCTGCTGCCACCTCAAGCTCCTAAGGCACAGAAGGTGAGCTGCGTGGGCATCAGAAGCACTACCCCCACCCCCAACCCCACCCCCGTGGAAATGAGAAGACACATAAACAAGCCTCAAAAACAGACTTCTGGATCACCTACAGCAACCCCAAGGGGAATCGAGATGGAACACTCTGATACTCAGCCACCTGGACTCTCTGAACTGACAATAAAGAGGATCTGGGAAAAATGAAATCAGAAATAATTACTCAGATAACAGCAAAGATTTTGCTCATGGTGCAAGACATGATTAATAAATCTAGAGAGGACACAGATAACAAAATAGAAGATCTGAGGAACATGATGGAATCCCAACATAGGAAACAAATGGAATCCGTAAAACAGATACAAACAAATTTCCAGGAGATTAAAAACTCCATCAAAAGTCTGTGCAGCAGAATTAACCAATGTGAGGATAGAATTTCACATATAGAAGATAAGATTGCAATTAGTGAGGAGGAAGAGAAAAATTGCTTTAAAACTGTAAGGGAACATGAGAAATCAATCCAGCAGCTGCTAGATGATACAAAGAAGAATAACATAAGACTGACTGGAGTCAATGAAGAAAGAGGAGAGAGTGCAGATGACATAAAAAAACTCTTCACAGAAGTGATGGCAGAAAACTTCCCAAGGAGGGGAAAAGAACTTGACATGCAGATAAGTGAGGCATACAGGACTCCAGCTAGCCTTAATAAAAAAAAAATCTACACATAGGCATATAATAGTTAGGATTCCGGAAATCCAACAGAAGAACAAAATTCTACAAGCAGTGAGAGAAAAGAAACAAATCACATACAAAGGAAAGCCCATCAGAATCACAGCAGACTTTGCAATGCAAACCCTCAAGGCAAGAAGAGCTTGGAGTGATTTATTTCAAGCCCTAAAGGAAAACAGCCTCCAACCCAGATTGATGGACCCTGCAAAACTATCTCTCAAAATGGATGGAGAAATAAGATGCTTTCATGATAAAGAGCACCTCAGGAACTTCATGAATACCAAACCGACACTCCAAAAAATTTTAGACAACACCCTAGGAAAAGACAATGAGGATCACAACCCCAGGAAACCCAGCAGAATGAATCCATTGGGCATGACAATTAAACGCAAAGGGGGAGAATCCAACAAAAAGAAAAAGTCATGACAAGGCTTTTAAAACTTTTGACTTCATTTTCCTAATGAGTGTATAATTCAATCTTATTATTGTACTGATTAGTATTTTTCTGATTCTAGAATTGCACACCTTTCCTTGTGCTATACTGGCTATTAATCATCTTCTTATGTCTACATTTTAATTGGGTTTTCTATTAATGAGCTCTAATAATTCTTTATATATTCTGTTCATAGGTTATATGCATTGTAAATATGGTCTGTTTAAGGATGACTTTTCATTTTAATGATGTCATTTAAAGTTCTAAATTTTGATGGAATCTCATCAATTTTTTTTCTTTTATACATCATGGTTTTTGTATCCTAGGTAGTTCTTGCCTACCCTGAATTCATAAATATTTTCCCTTATAATTTCTTCTTAAAGTTTTACACTTTTAGGCTTTCTTATTTAGGTTCATAGATCCCTTCAAGTTATTTTTATGTATGGTAAAAAAGGGTTGAGGTTAATTTTTTATATATGGATACCAGGTATTCTAGTGCCCTTTGCTGAAGACACTGTCTCTTCCTCAGCTCTTGAATCAAGTTTATATTCTATAAAATGCTAATGTTAAATAATCTTTCAAAACTCAGTGGACCATATATGTGTGGTTCTATTTCTAGATTCTCTGTTTTATTCCAATGATTTATATGTCTTTCCTTACACCAACACTGCCTTGATTACTGTAGCTTTAGAAGAAGACTTAAAATTGGGTTCTAAACATCTTCCAACACTGTTTTTGTTTTTGTTTTTGGCTTTTCTGGGTCCTTTGTACTCCTACATAACTTTAAAATTTCAATATCCAGTTCTTCATTTATAGCAAGTATACACAGACCTGAATTTTTATATATACCTTGTGTTTTCTAATCTTGCTAAATTCAAGTACAAGTTCTAGGGGCTCCTAGAGATTTCTTAGTATTTTCTCTGTAGATGATCATTTCATCTACATATAAAGATTTTGCTTCTGCCGTGCCAATCCTATCCTAATTGTGTCATTTTAATGCCAGACTATTTTGGTTTAAACCTATATTTCAAAGTCTAATGGACAGATGAAGAGTAGGCATATATGCCCTTGTCCCCCAGTTTAGGGAGAAAGCATTGTATCTTCTCCATTCATAGAAGGAGTTTTTGTTGAAAGTATGGAGTATATGTCTTTGATCTTTTGAGAAGGTTCTGTTCTACTTCTAGTCTCCTGATAGCTTTTACCATGAACAGCTGTAGAATTTAGTCCAATATTCTTTCTCCAACTAGTGACAGGATCATATGGCTTTCTCCTTACCTCTGTTAAAGTGATGACTTTTGGGGGTGGATCTTCCAATCCTGAACCAACACTGCCATCCCTATAACAAAACCATTTTCTATATCCTGCCAGATCTGACTTCTAAGAGTTTGTTTCATTAAACAAATTTCTATCTATATTCATACTTTTTTCTTCTATTATCTTTATCCAGTTTTAGGATTAGCACAATGTTGATTTCCTAAAATGAGGGGAGAAGTGTTCCTTTTTTTTCCTGTTTTAATTGTTTGATATAATTTATCAGTTAAAATGTTTATGAGCCTGCTGTTGTCATATAGGTAGGTTTTCAAGCTAGGAATATACTTTCTTTAATAGGTGCTATTCAAACTTTATATTTCCTCCAGAGTTAGTTTCATTAATTTGTCTTCTAAGTTACTTCTTAGAAGTTGTCAAATTTATTTCAAAAAAGGTTTTTGTAATATGCTTTCTATATCCTTTTAAATTCTGTAAAATCTGTGGTAATGTCTCCTAGATCTTAATATTGTAATTTTAAAAATGTATAACTGATATTGTGTAACAGGAAGAAAATGTCTAAAAGAGTAGGGGAATTGGGAGGAGTGGGGGAAGGGAAAAAAGGGAAAGGAAAAAAATATGAGAAAAGGAAAAAAATGGATACAAGGTCTTTGCAAAGAGGGAAGGGTGGAGGGGGTGAAGGGAGGGCAAGGGAAGGGGAAAAAAAATAAGAACCAAGAGATTCATGTAATGGTACAAGATCCCAATGATGAATGTAACTGTATTGTATACCTAAAATGTACCAATAAAGTTAATGGGGGGAAAAAAGTGAGATATTGGCAAACTGTGGGGGTAAGGTTAGGACTATAATCGAAGAGTCTTCTCAGGGTAAATGCTGCAACTGCAATCATAGCAGGTGAGTATTCTGGGGTAAATGGGAAATCCATTAGGAACTACTTGGTTTATTTTTTTGTTTTCCTTTTTTTTTGCATTACGGGGGATTGAACTCAGAACCTTGCATTTGTGAGGCAGGCCTGTACCACTGACCTACATCCTCAGCCCTTACTTGGTTTATTCTTACGTGAAATAAATTCTGAGAACTACTGATTAGAATGGATGAAAAGGTGAACTGCAGCAGCTAAAGAATCAACAAGACATTGTTCCTCCTCTCTAGTAGAACTTATGTTTCTGATTTCTTTTAATAAAATATCTATTAAATTCAATCAAATCAAATATAAATTAGATATATTCCAACTATAATCGAATCAGTCATTGAAGTCCATAAATATTCCTAGAATCAGAGAAGGAAAATTATTAGTATTTAAGTCTTGGAATCTCTCTTCTCTAGCCCTGATTCCTTGTGTTCATTTTGCCAGTGTGGTAAGTTCAGTTAGAGGTAAAAGATTGCAAAAATGACCAAGTGATACCATGCAAAGTTCTGGAATGTTTTAGCTTTACATAGCAAAGATGATTTTCTTACATTCCTAGATGGGAACTCTTCCCTAGACCACAGATATGAAAACCATAAAGGTAAAATGTTGAAACAAGAATTGACTTTATAATAACTGACAATAGTAAATTTCCTTCAAGTAATAACTATTCTTGTAATAGTAAAATAAACAAATGTCACAGTTAAATGTTTCTAGATTTAGGAATGGTTTAGGTAGCTCTAACTGATGAATACACTCTTAGTTTTATTACTTATCTTTATGGTTTTCAGGGTCTATTTACTTGAATAACAAATATAAGCAGAGTATATTGATTCCAGTAAACTTATCTAGGGCTCTGATACCATGTGTAGACCATCTGAGCTACACTTTATGTTAACCAGAAAACCTCAATAAAATAAAAGTACTTCATTCTTAAAGTTGTTCATAGTTTATTCATTTAGAAACACATTTTGGCCTTAAATACTTGCATGACCCTCTTGTTGAAGATAATGAGATTTGTTTTGGGTGATGAAAGTCAGAATGTGGCCAAATAGATATCATGGAATTTACATGAACCTATAATCATGCATTTTCATTATTGTACAAGTTGAAAAGAATTTGAATTTCTATAATACATTATTGTCCTGATTATCAAAAAATTTTGCAACTTATGGCATATCGAGTATAAACCAAATAAAGTATCCGAAGATTTTATGTCCATCATTGTCATACTATCTGCCCTTTTCATTAACCATCATTGCAACTAATCACCTAAAATTGTTTCGAAAATGTCCAGGGTGTCTGAAGTAAAATCATGGCAGCAAAATCGGTGGAAGATGAAGTAGTGCCAATGGTGAGCAATTTTGAGATTTTCTAAAGAAAGCCCTTGGTCCTAAAATGGGAAAGCATTTTGTCAGGCAATTCTCTTTCTATTCCTTTTGTAACAGTATATAGGATTCTGTGAAGACTAAAGACATACAAAATGCAACAGAATACCTCACTTAGGCCATCAGCACAAGAGAATAGCCTTACATAAAATTTGTAGACATGTCTCATCACTTTGTGTGTTCATTTCTATTGACAGCATAGCACGATGAGCTTCACAAATAAAACTAGATTCTCCTGATGTGGGAATGGCACATAGTGTATAAAGTAATACAAAGTATCTGAACAGTTTGTCTCTATTATCACTGTACCATGATTACCAGAAATGATACCAGCCTATGTTGTGGTATATGAAAGCAAGAATATTTCATTTCATCAGTCACACAATAAAATTTGAAATAGCTCATATTTACTGCCTAGTGTTTTAAAGAAATGCTTTGTCAAATATTTTAGAATGCCTATTATATTCCTAGAGTTTTCCTTATGTAGTAACCCTTCTACTTACCTAATTATTTTATTTGTGCTCTTTTACTATCCATTATTTTCAAAGTTCTTATTTAGTACTCCTGAGAGAAATTACAAATAAAAAGTGAGAAGTACCTCACATTCTTCTTGTTAAATGTTGAGTGTGCTTATCTTTTGTCTTTATGTTTTAATGTGTGTTGATTTTAAAGGTTTTGTAGTCTCACTAATGCTCAACCTCACACGATTACTCTGTATTAACCCTCTGGAAAGGGAATTAGGCCTACCTACCTATGTATGTATCTTCTACAACACAGTACTGAAATATAGAAGATTTTAAAGAACTACTTGCACTTGAAATGGTTTTGTGTGTGTATTGTTTCTATGCATCTGACTTTTGTGTTGGCTCTTAGGAAGAATGAGGCTTGCTTATGTCTTTTATAGTCTTTTTTCATCTAGAAACTAGTCTACTCTCCTACTGATGCTAAAAACCAAACATCTTTAACTTAAACTCAGGTCATACTCTTGTAGTAATGTGAAATAGGAGAAACTCTTTGGCTTCCTATTTCCATAGGAACTTCCTATTCCTATCTTTTTATTGCATTCTTTCCCTTGACCTACAAAAACTACTGTGAGAAAATGAATTGAAAATGATGCAAGTGGCACAATAATTGATTGTACCTAACTAGGTGATTTTCTTCCTTCTTTAACAACTTATTAGCTCCATATTTATTACAACCTGAATTATTACTAATAAGGGAGATAGATGTTATAATTATTTTGAAGTCAAATATTATTCTCTTTGGGAAAAATATAAGTTTTCTAGTTAGGCACATGAGCTATTTTCCTTGCTAAGAAAGAAGTTTGAATGTATTTATTTTGTACTTTCTGCTCCATCTGGAATTAAAGTAGATGATATTGCATTGCATACTTGTAGTCATACTTCTACTTGTAGCTACAAGGTGAATAGAGACATAATAGTCTTACTAGAACTTAATGCATCCTTCTCAGGTTGGGAAAAACTGTGGAAAATTGTCAAAACTATCATGTTGGAGTAAATTTAATTATATATATATATATATATATATATATATATATATATATACACACATAATTTTTTTTTGGTACTGGATATCAAACTCAGGACCTTGCAGTTATGAGGCAGGTGGCGGAACCACTGAGCTAAATCCCTGGCCCAATTTATTTTTTGTAAAAAGTAATGCATTTCACTATTCTGTGCAGAGCAATGCTTTTTTGGGAAGTTACACGTTTCTAATTGAAGATAAAGTTACTATTTTCAAATTCATAGCTAAATGGATAAACCTTGAAACCATACTCTTAAGTGAAATAAATCACACTCCTTTAAATACCATATTGTTTCTCTGGTGTGAGAAACCAAAAGTGCAAATAAGGACCAAAATGTATAATAGATATTGGGAAATGAGAAGAAAACATTCAAATGAGAAGGGGAACTAAGGAGAGGCAGAGGGGAAAGAAAGGAAAGGACAAGAAAAAAAAAGAAGGAAAAAATGGAAACAAGGATTTTGTAAACAAGGAAGGCAAGACTGGCTGAACGGAGAGGAGGGGAATGGGAAGAAAAGAATCAAGATCTATCATGTACACGTGCAAATTCTCTACGATTAATGTGATCATTATGTATACCTAAAATGTACCAATAAAAAGTTAATACTTAAAAAAAAAACAAAGCTTTTGAATAGTTTCATCACTCCCCCCCCCGCCCCTCCCCAAATGGTAGAGTTCTAGCCCAACATGCACAAGGGCTTGAGTTTGATTCCCAGCACAAGAAAAGAAAAAAAAAATAACTTTTTAAAAAATAGATCAATAGAGTCATAAATCAAGTTATTCTCAATTGCTTCCTTTTTTCTTCAAACCAATGAAATATTCTTAGCCAATATTTAGGGATCAGATTTTAAAGTAAGGGTAAAATAGTACTATATTTTAAAGTGTGTGATTCAAGGGTCACATATTCCTTTCTGTGAGAATGGATATTTTTTAGTGAAGTATCTAATATTCTCTGGAATAAAACATAAATATTTCACAAAATATATTTTACTTAAACCATTTGTTTCATATATAAAATATATATTTTGTTTGAAATATTTAGAGAAATTATAATTAAATTAATTTTATTATTGAGTTTTATTCATATAATTACTCTTTTAAAAATTCTTTTATAGGTTCATTTTAGGTATACATATACATTTACATTTATCATTGGGTGCTTGTACCTGTACATGATGTATCTTAGTTCTCATTTCTTTTCCCCATTACCTGTGCACCCTTCACCCCCTCCACCCTTCTCTATTTACATAGATTTCATTTCCATTCTTTTAATTTTCTCATAATTTTTCCTTTCCCTTCTTCTCTTTCCCCTTCCCTTCCCACCACCCCTACACCTTTGGACTTTTTCCTATTTCAAATTATCAATTACTCATTTTAATCATTTTAATCCTTATTTACACTTTCAGTTTCTCACACTAGAGAAAGTATTTGGTATTTTCACATGTGTGTCCTATTTATTTCACTTAAGAGTATGGCCTCAATATCCATCCACTTAGCTATAAATATCTCTAGTTTCTCATTCTTTATGGCTGAGTAGTACTCCATTTTATAAAAATCCCCACATCTTCTTTATCCACTTTCCAGTTGATGGGCACTTGGGCTGTTTCCAAGTTTTAGCTATTATAAACTGTGACGCCATAAAACTGGGTGCACATGTATCACTGTGTTATGATTCTTTTAATTCTTTTGGGAAGATACCTAGCTGGGTCAAATGGGACCTCTAATCCTAGTTCCTTGAAGTATCTCCATACTGATTTCCACAGTGGTTGCACCAGTCTGCACTCCCACCAACAATGGAGAAGTGTTCCTTTCTCTCCACACTCCTGCCAGCATTTGTTATTGGTTGATTTCTTGATAGCAGCCGTTCTTTCTGGGGTGAGGTGGAATCTCAATGTTGTTTTCATCTGCATCTCTCGAATGGCCAGTGATGTTGAACATTTTTTCATGTGTTTCTTTGCTGCTTTTACTTCTTTGTCTGAGAAATGTCTGTTCATTTCAAATGCCCATTTTTGAATTTGGGGGGATCTGACTTTTTTCAATTCTTTATATATTCTAGATAGTAGACCTTTGTCTGAGGTACAGCTGCTAAAATTTTTTTCCCATATTGTAGGTTGTCTCTTAGCTCTGTTGGTGGTTTCTCTTGCAGTGCAGAAGCTTTTTAATAAGATGAGATGCCAGTTGTTGATTCTTTGTGCTAGTTCCCATGCTACTGAGGTTTAGTTCATAAAGTCTTTTCCTATGCCGATGTCTTCAAATATGCTTCAGAATATGATAGATAACTCAAGCCAATGGTTCTTTACTACTAGTAAGACTCAATTCCCACACTTGTGAAGAAGTTAAGATAGATTCTGAAGAGCTAATAAAGATTTTTCATTTTAAGAACTGTCAACTTGTACAGTACTCTTGAATATTCTTTTAAGATTCTTAATTGTCAAGCTATTCAAAAGACCGGTTTTACAGGATGTTGCTGTTTGTAAAAATACCTTTAAATAAGTATTACTTTCTTAGGTAGTTGTTAATTTTTGAAAATATTAACGATTTATTGAGCACTGAAATTTTTTTAAAAAATACCATAGGACACCTAGGAGAGAAATTGTCTTTATTTTGACCAGAAATATTTATAATTCAAAGGATTACAATGGTAACTTAAAAGAGAGTGAATACATTAGAAAAATTTGGAAGTGTTTAAATAATTTTAAAATGATTTATTATTGTGTGATTTGGCAAATATACTGTAACATTATTTTAAATAAGTAAAAATACTGACATATCATTTACAAATTGTAATTCATGGTTTCAAAATTGAAGGAACAAATTGTAGCTCATACCTGTAAGAAACCAGGAAGGAATGAATGAATACTATCAACATAAACTACAATCTAATCTATCAATAAAAATTTTTCTCATGTAACTCTTTCATTACTTCCCAACATTTTCAGTTCCAGTAAGATTTCTCATGCAAATAACAGGTTCCATTCTCATAAACAGGCAGGATTCTTAGACATTCCATTCCTTCTGATGAATCTGATTCAATCTCAAAAAGCCAAATGTGAAGTTCACCTTTTACATGCAGTTTTTTGAAGTTCTCCAGCTCTAATCAAACTCTACATTTTTTCCAGTTCCTATGATATTAACATTTATATATCTTCCTTTAACCTTAATTTTATATCAATAAGATATTAATTATAATTATGTATTGCTTTATAGCCTAGTTCATTACTCTATTTGAAGGTAAACACTGTATCTCAAATGTTGGGTGGATTCCATGTTTCTTTGTACAATGTTGTAATGTCCATAATTTGATAAGCAGATGTATTGTAGTTGTAGAAACCTAGAAAATGTCTTTAATATGAGAAGCCATAAGTATTTTTTCACTATTAAGTTAAAGCTTGGAACTTTTGTGACTATTTATGAAAACAGTTAATCATGTCACTATTTTAATAGCATTCATTTGACTCCATATGTATAGCTATCAGGTCATTTCTAGACTTCCTGTTTTCTTAAAGAATCATCTTTATTTCCTTAAATTCTATTTTTTTATATTTCTGTAGACCATCATCCTACTCCAGAAATATTTTACTTCTTTCAATTCTCTGGTAAAAAAAATCCAAGAGAATTAAATATATATTGTACTATGTCTGCCAAGATCTATTAAGGTAAGATTTTACTCTAGTTGCAAACTAAATGGATGTCATCAGAAGACATAAGACATGATACTACTATATCACAGACAATGGGCTCTATAACTCATTACAAAGCAGATGAAATGGGCTTTATCTTTCCACTCATTCCTCTTAATCTTAATACAGATAGTGCAGTTGGGGATAACTGGCTGTTCCCTGCCAGTTGCTGGTGGAGCACTCCTCTCCACTCACCTGAACCTGAGCAACACTCCAGGGCTATCCTGCCCCCTGCTTCCCAAGCATTGACCTATGGCTTGCTACAAGGAGATGGA
The DNA here is from genome assembly GCF_053883595.1 of Heterocephalus glaber. NCBI lineage: Eukaryota > Metazoa > Chordata > Mammalia > Rodentia > Bathyergidae > Heterocephalus > Heterocephalus glaber. The sequence goes on along the minus strand of NW_028258327.1, from coordinate 15,051,645 downwards.
GGTAATAACAGAAAAGAACCCCATCCCTACCTTGGAAAATTCCAAAATTCCAAACTAGGACACATGTATACCAGACCTACTGGGATGACCTACAGTAACTTTTCTTCACTTGGAGCTCACTGAAGATTTATGCATAAGGATTGCATCTCATTCATCAATTATACCACAGTGAATTATGGGAAAGAGTATGAGCCACATCCACAGCTGAAATGACTCGGCACTCTGTCAATCATGTTGTCAATCACGCTCTGGAAGCCCTCAATTGGAGCCGCCCCGCTGGCAAGATTTTAAATCCATATATGTTATGCCGCCAGTGCTTGTGCTATTTTCCTTTGGCAGGTGTGAGCCCACGTTGAACACATTGTTGCCTTAACAAACCTTTTTGCTTTTTCTTATCATCATGCATGCCATGTCCATGTCTTTGATTTTTATGCACAAGAACCAACAAACCTATCCTGAACCCCATCACCCATGGTAATCCAAAGAAAACCAAGATGATGGTAAGCTGCCCAGATGTATCCTGAGTAGACAGTGTTTGAGTTAGATCTGAAGAACACAAAACATGGGGACACATAGGACTTGTTTTTCAGCATAGATAACATTAGTCAAGAATCTGCCAACAATCTAATTAACTTGCAGCATTGAGGAAAATGATGTATTCTCTCAGACCAGAAGATTTCATGAGACCACAGTAAGATATTTGACTGGACACAAAGGAAGAATCAAATTTTTATTTTTTCTGTAATTACACATCATCTTAATTATTTCTGTTTTACTTTTGTTATCTCGATGCCTTTAGATATATGGAAGCACAGAGAACATTTCATGTTCAAAAATACACTTAGTGCAATAACAAATTATATGCATAATAATCTTTTATTTAAGCTCTTAAATCAGCATATAGGTTAATAGAAGGCTTTAGAAATGGAAAACACACATGCCTCTAGGGTATTAGGCTGCCCATTCCAAAGCGGGGGATATTTCTAATTCAAAACAGTTAAAGCAATATTTTATGTCTCACAAAACTTTCACAAAATGCTTTGGACTTGATTGCTTTATCAAATGTCTCTAAACTTGTGAAAATATTCCCTGATATTTAATTAACTGAAACCTTCTTCTCTTCAGATATAACCTCAATTGTAATTAGAAACGCACGTGTCGACATTTCTAATTAGTAGTGGTAATTAATATTTACTGAGGGTACACTGGATAGTTGATGATATTCTGGAATCATGAGTAGTACGAGCAGAATTTCAGACACCAAAACATTATGATTGTGTATACACAGAGAGGCATACTCACGAGGTTTGGAAATTAAAGGATGAAGAGTTCAGTTAGTGATTGTCATGTCACTACAGATACGTCAGGATTTGACAATGGAGAAGTAGGCCAGAATTAAAACTATGTAACCAATGTTTTCTCCCCTAAAGTCTGCACTTCACTTTTTGCAACTTGATTATCTAAAGGCTGGAACTAATTAAGATTTATAGGAAACTCATTGAGGCAGCTGTTTGGAAAAGAAAATGATGATTTTGGAAAAGCAACAACTACAAATAGGATCATTTGTTTGAAAAATCAACCAACACTATGGATGTAGAAAATGTGGAATTTAGTAAGGTAGCATAATGACAAAGTGTAAGTTTAATAATGGTATGTTCATGCTGAATCTTAATATTCTATGATTGTTATCTGACATTTCACCCTGGAGAGGTTTATAAAATGAAATACTTTGAGGTTTCTTGCATGAAGAAGTACTCTGATGCTCTGTAGATTTATTAAACATTTGAATAGAGAAGCAGAACAAAACAGAGCCAAGAGCAATGTTTATTAATACGAATCAAAGCATTAATGTTCAAAACAAGATTAGATAATAATACAGCACAAAATTCAATAAGCTGGAATGGAACAAGGTACAATATTGTATTTAGGTCCAAAAGTAAAATAGACAGTATTGTACATCAAAGCAAAGTTGTTTAATTAACCATTTAAGTAAATATTTGAAAAGCATAGAATAGATGAAAATATAAAAGAATAGTGCATATAATCAATCTATAACCCATTTATATAACCTATAATTTTAGGTTCAACTACTAAATAAGCAGTATTGTATATCAAAGCAAGGCTGTTTAATCACTTAAATATTTAAAATCATAAAATAGTTGAAAGTATAAGATAATGGTTTATATAATATGTAATTGAGAAATAAAAATTGAAGAAATAATTTTAAATGGCTCTACAATTAGGATAATTAAAAAAAATGATAAACATTACCACTTTAAAGTTATATAGACATGCCTTATGTCTGTATTTTACATATACATAAAAATACTCTGTATGTATAAACAATTGAAAAAAGTGAAAACTAGAAAATATGAAAATACAAAAGACCAAAACTTATCTTTAAAATACAAAATGCTATTGTTAATTCTAAATAAATAGTAATACAGAAATAAAAAAATAAAATGATGTTTATAGGTAATTCAAAAAGAAATGTATAAATACACAATAAACATACAAAAATGTTCTTGTGTTAGTCTTCAGATAAATAAATGAGATATATATATTAAAATACCAATGAGGTTTTTGAACTTACTAAGTTTAAAACCTTCAAAATATTTTTATCAAATGTTGAGAACTGGACATGCTCATAGGTTGGTGATGAGAGGCTGAAAATTGGCCTTACATTTCTGGACAGATGGTTGATTTTATACATCAATTCCATTTTTAGCAGCTTATCTGAGGAAATAATAAGTAATCAGTCAATGATGAATTGACAAAGGCTAGAATAGAGCTTTTAATCGCACATAAATAAATAACCCAAAACAAAAGACCCACAACCCAACAAAAATGTTAGTTGATAACTAATTTTTTAATAAACTATGAAGTATCCATTTGCTGGAATATAATCAACTATTTTAAATATTTTAAAAGTAATGAATCAGTATCAAATGACACAATTACACAGTAAATGTTGAGAGAAAATTATAGAAGGATATGTATGACATAAACAGTGTTTTCAAAGTATGTTAATGGAATATTAGGTACATAAAAATAATCTATAAATAACATCATATGGAAAATGAATCAAATTTATCCATTTTTAAGAGATTTACAAGCCACGTAATAGAGTGAAGACTATGAAAAATTTAGCCACAAAATTTTGTGTAGTCAAATTTGTGGCTAAAATTATTTTATTTTTTCTAAAGCACATTTCTTTAAAACATTTTTTGTCTAGTTCTCCATGTTTTACTTTGAAATGTTGCTCATACATAGAGATAGAAATCTATCTAAAGAGATATCAAATTAACAATGATCATGCTACACAAATTTTAATGTTCTACTTTATGAATTTTCCACATTGTACCACATTTAGATCTTTAATCTTTTGAGTAATTAAAAACAATATGTCATATAGAGAACTAGACAGAGAAAGTGAGTACAAAATTTGATTTAAATAGCATCTTTTATATCCTTCTGTATGTCTCCATTAACAAATAAACATTTAAAAATTATCAATGCGTAGAACAGCTGAAACTACATCTTATACACAAATTGAAACCAAAATTTTTAGATTTACCCTAACCATAAAATCAGTGTAGGTTAATTGAAAAAATATACTCATGTTTCATTTTATGAAATATAACACTGTTAGACTAAAAAATCTCATAAAACTCAACCCTTTTCCATTGCATACTTTTGATCAAGAACCACAGCAAGCCAAACTCTGCCATTTCCCATAGCAGCACTTTGGAGAGGTCAGAGCCACAATCCTGCACCCATAGTACTCCACCCATCTCCAACACTTTTATAAGTCATTGCAGCAGGGAAAATTTTTAGAAATAAAGTTCAGGAATGAAGTTGGCCATGTTGTACTCTAGCGTGACATTTCCACAAGTAGAATATACTGACCTGAAAGGAGAAAGTCAAAGTATGAGAGCAGGGCATTATAAAGATTGAAGCTAAGCATAAACATCAGTAGTGCAGATAATCCAAGAGCCAAAGAGCGAGGATGGTAGAAAAGATGAGGTCAGTTTAGCAGAGGCACAGAAAAATCTGCAGTCCTAAGTTGGTTGCTATACAAGAAATCTACCATCATTCCTTCCATTTGGATGTAGTAGAGATGTAGCCTTTTCATTCATCAAAAACGAGGTGCATCGGTGGGAAAACAAAGAAGGAGAAATCAAAATATCATCCTCATGTTTTTCCCTTTACTAGTTAGGACGGTTTAGCAACTACAAGTAAAGTACTCTCTGGCAACATGAAGTAAGTGAGTCAGCTACAATGAGGAAAGAAGGTTGTATGGAACATATCAAAATGCTTGTCTCAATTATAGAAAAATAAATTGAAATGGATGAAAAAAAAATGGATAAAATGAGGTAGAATTGCCAGGAAGCTCCACTGTGAGATTTAGAGTCTACAGTGAATATGATAAAGGGAAAAAAAATCCCACATGTTCATGCTCTAAGCACATACATCTTGACTCTAATATACAAAAGGCCCACTTCTGAAAGCTGAGGAAACAAAAGGTCACCAAGATGAAATAATCTAAAACTATCATATGGAGGATATGTAGATCTTTTGTACAGATTATATTTATTGCAACACTATTCACAATAGCCAAGTTATGGAACAGTCCTTGATGCCTCTCAATGGATGAATGGATTAAAAAAAGAAGAAAGTATATGCACACAATGAATATTATTTAGCCATAAAGAATAACAAATTCCTGTCAGTTATAGGAATATTGATTTAACTGGAAAACATTAAGCAAAATAAGACAGACACAGAAAAACAAATAGCAAATGTGTTCTTTCATATGTGGATGCTAACAAACTAAAAAAGCTTGAGAAGAGGAGCCACAAGGGACAAGGAAGGAATCTGGAGGATGGGAGGAGAGGAGAGAAGTGAGAAGTAGAGAGGACAATCATGGTCAACATGGGATAGATGCATGTGCAAATAAATTACAATGAATCCCCTTCATTTTTACAAATAATTTGCGCTAATAATGTAATCTTAAAAACCACAGAGGCCAAAACTCAACATGATATGTAAGTGGACAAAAAGCAATGAACCAGAATGAGGATGATAACACTACAAATTGGGGGGTGGGTTCAAAGATCCATACGAATCTATTGTCTCAGAAAATAGTGCTATTTATCCTAGAAAAAATGATTTACATTTTCCCTAGATTAAAATTAGTAACACTAACAAGGTTTAAAATTACAGCAGAATAAATAACAAAAACATGCTTTTGTAAAGGTGAAATATAAGGAAGAAGAGATATACTGTAAATACCATAGATTGATATACTGCACACACTCCCTCAAACTCCAGAGCATAATGAGGAGGCATTTGCCTCTCACTGTGTCCCATAAAATGTAACAAATTCAGCAAGAAACTGAAATAAGCTTATTAATTGAAAGGAATTTACATCATATTATTTTTGGTAAGTTATTTGATTATTTTCCCTAGAAATAGGAGAATCAACTAGAAAACATGATTAATAAGGATATTAGTGAAAGTGACAATTTGCAAAATTAATATATATTATTAAGAGTTCTTAACTGTCTTTAAAAACAGCAATAATAGTATTTTTGATTAAAATTTATAGCTGTAATAGCAACTGTATAAATATAGGAAATTCAGTGCCTTTGATTTATTATAAATTATCATAAACATCTAATGATAGTGACAACTTTGAATTAATTAGTGAACAGAAATATTGTTTGAACACAAATACTGTTTTATGAAAGACTGATCCAAAATAGTATTACACATAGGAAAAACAGTATTACACATAGGAAAAATGGAAATCTATTACTTTTTTCTATTTTGTCATTTAAATGCATAAAATATGTTCATAAAGAAGCCTTTACTATATTGGGTGGTCAGATTAAAAGCCAGTTTTATATTTCTTAACACTATGCATGTTCTAATTTTTCTCTCATTCTGAGACAAAACACCTAGCACCCAAAGTTAAAAGGGAAGGGGTTTATTTAGCTCACAGTTCCTACAGGTTTCAGTCCATAGTCATCTGGCTCCATGACAGGGATGACAAACAGGCCTCACTGAGCAGAAACAACATGGCACACACAAGGTAGCAAAGGCAACAAGGGAGCCTTAACAACATCACCCTGCCCTCTTATCTTATTCAAACTATTTAGGACAGGTAGCACTCACAACCATAATCCTATTGCCCTTGAGCATCATGAATCAATTCCAGCTTCACACTCTCTAGATCAAGCCTATGACCACATGAGGCTTTGGGGGGACATTTAGATGCAAACCATAACAAACCTTATAATTCTACGGATTAAAAAAATGCACTTTGAAGTAAAGTAGCTCAAATAATGTCTCAGTTTTAACTAAGTACAGTAGTACCTAACAATCAGTCAATAGCTAATAGAGACTGTGGTCCTTTTAAAAGTAGTATAATTCATTCATAGGGAAACAACTGTAGTGATCATGAAAAGTAAATCCAGTAATTGCTCTGCCTGCAGTACTATGGCATGTGATAGTCCAAATAAGAGAAGATCAGAAAGCCCAGATGATTATCAAAGCATATAGGAACCATGTTCTTGAATGAATAACTAATGAAACTGTGTACAATATGTTTCAGAGAGAGGGGAGGGAGAGAAAGAACTGAATATTATATTATATACATATATGACTTAGGAGAATAATTTTGGAAAAAGGAGTGCCAGAGCCAAGAAAACATCCACATCCCAACAGCTAAGCAGTCAGGTAAAGGAATGACTCTGCTCTTCTCCACCATTTCGTTCTGTTCAGGCCTTCATCTTATTGGATGATGCTCATCCAAGCTGAGTAGGCCACTCGCTTGACTCAGCTTAACAATTTCAATGATAATTTCTTTTTAAAACACACTCACAGGGCTAGAAATAATTGTAACCAGTTATGTAAATATCCAGTCAAGTTACAACATATTAACAGAGCCTGTGATAGTTTTGTGTTGTCTACATTTTGCCTAAATTTGCTTTTATTTTTCTCTAGGAGTTAGTTACAACAATGACTAGGTATAGCATTAAAACCAACTTTTGGAACCATAAAATTAGAAAGACAAACATATCAACAATCTATATTTCTAGCACAATTCTCAAGATGCTGGCAAATTATTTGAAATAGATCTATAGTATGATGTGTCTGTATGTAGTTATTAATTCCAGATTTAGGCATGAATCTATTCAAGTCTAATTCAGCTATGTGGAATCCTTAAGCAAGTCTAAATTTCCTATACAGTGTAATAATAAGAAGCAATTTCAATGATAGGTTATTTGTGTTAGGATATAATGGGTTTAGATACTTTTAGCTTAATAACATGTGTGCCTCTATGTATATATACATCTCTTCATCCCTGCTTGTATTTCTTTCTTATGTGTTGTGATGCCTGTTGTTCTTCTTCTTATGTAGATTAGAGATAGATCAAAATCTTTGTATTTAAGAACTAATTCAATAAAATATAATCCACCATAGATTCTCCCTAGTCTATAGCCACAAATGGATTAAATTTCCTAGAATTTCCTCAGCCTTTTATTCTAGAAATATATAACTTACTCAGTGGACTAATTGTATTCCATGGACCACTGCTAAATAGAAAATTGTTCTCTGAACATAGAAAGAATGTATAAATTAAAACATATAAATTCCATCCCTATAAAAATAGTCTGTGACAGAAACAACACACCATCTACTGAAAATTACATTCATTATTCATGAAATACATTATATTTGATTCCATTTTCTGTATTCTACCTTATAAAAAAGGAATTATAAAATCTATAATAGTTCAATGTTATTTTCCCCAAATCAAAAACAGTAATAATATGAAATTAAAAAAAAATAATATGACAAAAATTTAAAAATCAGTTCTTTTCCTTCTTAAACATATCAAAGAATAATTAATTCTAGCTATAATTTAAATATATTTTTTCTTGAAGACTCAGAATTTGTCTTTAGATAACTTATTTCATGTAGTCTGTGACAATAATGTGATAGGACATCTTCATTTAATCCTAGCTTATCTTTAAATATTTCAACTGATTTACATTTCATAATTTTTCACAAAGTATTCTATATCAGACAAACATCAGTAGAAATTTAAAAATTATTTCAATAGTCTCAATGGCAACAGGAGACATTAACAGAATTAATAATTCAATATTAAAGAGTTTATATTTATATATATAAAACATATATATATATATGTTAATGAATTGACCTGCTAGACTTTATGATGGTCAAACCAGAATGAAGAGCAAATCTAAACCATCTCTATAATTCAAACACTGCAACAAGTAGAGCACCAGCCCTTAATTTAGAAAATATTTTCATGACTTTATTCACTGACTCTTGCTAAAGTAATGGATAATATAGAAAAACAATTTTAATTTGAAATGAATATAGTATTGAATGAGGTTAAATAGTGCATAGGCAGATTAATGAAGAATTAAGAAACTTTTTACTAGACATGAATACATAAATGGTATGACTGAGTGAAGAATTCAACATCAAAGTGTCTTATAATTTTGATATTGCCAAATTTCTATATTCTTATTATTTTCCTTTTATTTCTTTGATAGGTGTTCATGATAAAGTCATTTTCATTTTGTTTTTCATAGTTTCTACAAAAATTTAGTAAACCTTATTACACTAAAAAATACTCTGTGTGGCTATTGTTTAATCTAAAATAAACCTTATATGTGAATGAAATTCTCAAATAGCAATATATTACATATATGGAGAGAAATAAGAACTTAAATAAAAATTAACAAATTGTTTCTTTTTCTTGAATGTGGATTTTAAAATTATGAATGAAGACCAAATATGTAAAATATGAACCAGTACTATGGTAAAATTGTCTTGGCAAAAAGTACTAAAAATGCACATATTTTTCTTAGATTCTACTTTAATTAAGATATAAAATTTTATAAATTGATATGCTGATATTTTTCAACCATCACCATTCCTAAATGCCTTCAAACTGTATCATTTTTACTGCTTCAGTTAGAAATACACTATTACATTAGCTTTGCTTTCCTGCCACCTATAGCTTTGTTATTAAAAATATTATCTGTGTAAGATGATGAAAAATGTAGAATCCTAGTTCTCACTCCACGTCTTCTGAGTAGAATTTGAGTTTGAAAATATTCACAGGTAATCCACATACACATTAAACTTAGAACTTAAATTTGAACAACTGTTCAATGAAAGTATTGAATTTTATAAGGAAGTCTCAAACAACCTGAATCATCACCTTTTTATGGTATACTAAAAAATTTGTATTCTTCATGTAGCACGGATAAGTAAAATTTTATGAACATCTGCATTACATTCCAGTCAGGACATTTGAGGGTCTGCCCTTGGCCCTTTGTCTACAGCTGACCCTACTCTGCACTAGGAGCATTCTTTACATAGGCTGTGGACCGCTCAGTATGAGCATCAACACTATAAAGCCTTACCTACAAATAGCCTGGCAATGACTTTACTCAAATCTCTCTCACAAAACTCCACTAGTTGTAACAAAATGCACACTGCTGGAAGAGGGTTTCCATCACCTTTTCTATGCTTGGAGAATAGTTCCAGACAGAAGCGAGATGTGGAAGAATGTGATCAGATACAGATGAAGGAGGAACACAGCCAGGGATCAGGGAAATATAAGGTGCATGTTTTCCATTCATGTGGCATTAGTGTTTGTGAAAATCATTTTTGCACCAGTAGCAGAGTATATTTTAATATCCTTCTAATGCTGAAGTGATTAAGTACACAAGTCTTTCCAAATTGATGTAAAATTACCCTCTAAAAGCATAAAAAATTTCATTTGGTATAGAGCAGCAAGGGTGGGAGATATATCTTTTACATTAGGTAAAAGATGGAAAATTTCCCCTTTTGTTAATATAGATAACTTAGAAAAGCTTTTGACTTCCAGTTTCTTTCAATCTGACTTTTCTTTTTTACAAATGTCCTCCTCTGTAATTTATTTCACATTTATGTCATCAGATATTCCTCATAGTTTACAATAGTATGAATGAATGCACTTTTAATATAAAGTTTCTAGTTAAACACTGAAATGAAAAATTCAAGGAAGAAGTCTTTAGGGAAAATGAATTGTGTTTTATAAAAGAATGCAAAACACAAAATGCCTTTTCTATTTTAAGTAAATGATTTTATTTCTTAGCTCAACATTAATCATTTCTTTTTCTAATTAGACCTTCAGGATAAAACACACACAAACAAACACACACATATGCACACACACACCTAGATTTGAATATTACTATTCAGTTAATATTTAAATTAGTACAGAAGAGGGTTCAGAAAGCCCAATACATTGTGATAACTCACTCATAACTTCTTTCAGCTCTTTGCTTTCTAGCTTAAAACCGATTTCTGAAACTCTTAAAGTATTTACAATAAATGAAAAACTTGATTAAATAGATCTCTCTTTCTACAGGGCTGGAATTAATTTCAGTTTGCCATGGGGAACATGAAAGTGTTGTAGACCTTTTTTTTTTTAATGCGTGTAAAACATAATTCAAATCAAAAGTTTATCTGATTTGAAACACCAAACACAGTTTTTATAATGTATTCAATTCTTAATTGAAATTCAACATCATTTAAAAATTAAAAATTTAGATGCCACAATTGCTTAAATAATCTTGTGTATTATTGTTAAATATTAGACTGCATTAAAAAGCATTTACCTGTTAAATTACTTAGACGCATTCTCAGCTGTTTCATACATCAAAGATGATAACATAAAATGTCTAAACAAGTAAAAACTATCAAACTTTTTGCAAACATCAGCCATCCACTTCAAAAATTTAGTAACAAATTTTTTTGGGTATTTTAAAGCTTAGTTACTTGTAGCCCTCAATAATTGAGTTCTTGTTATAAGTCCTTTCACCTACTTGAAAACTTCATGATCTAAAAAAAATTTTTTTGACATAGTGTCACTTTAACTATACCCTGTCTGCCTACCTCATTTATTCTTTAAACATATGTACTCCGTTCCCTTGGAACTAGGCTATGTCATTGAGTCCTCCTGGGTCAAGTACATGGTTGACAGTAGTTCTTTGCAGGTGTATTAGCCATACTACCACGGGATTATAAAAAGTTCTTTTCAGAGTATTATTTTGCACATCTACTCTGAGCCTGTTAATTTTAATAAAATATTTATTTTAGAACAATTTCAGATTTACATAATAATTACAAAGATATTAGAGTCTCATACATCCATCTCTCTTATTCTTTTTTTTTTTTTTTTAATTTTTTTAAACTTGTTTTTTTTTGGTACCCACGATCGAACTCGGGTCCTTGCGCTTGCGCGGCAGGCGCCGGAACCACTGAGCTAAATTCCCGGCCCAATCTCTCTTATTCTTTAATCTTACACTAGCACAGTTTGTTACTGTTAATGAATCAATATTGACATGTTATGAAATAAATATTTTATTTATATACTATTAGTTTTTTCCAATTTTTTGTATTCTGGAATTTTTTCTGGGATACCATATTAAATTGTGTAGTCATGTCTCAGGCTCCTCTTGGATATGACATTACCTCAGACTGCTTATTTTTGATGCCTTTGGATATTATGAGATATAATGATCAAATATTTTGTGTAATGTCTCAACTAGGATTTTACTGTGTTTTCCCCAGGATTACACTGCAATTATGTGTTTTGGGGGATGCAGAGCTTTATGCTGAACCTAATGAAAGTTAGAATATCTTTACAAATTACATAAAAGACCCACACACAGGAGATTTGTCTCTCATCCCCTTTTATATATTTATTTAGTCATGTACCTATTTCAGTATGAATTTGTGGATATTCATTTTAAACTTTTGTTTAGTGTCTGATTCTACTTTGATTTAATTTTTCTACTGTGGCTTTTCAGAGATTCATTTGGATCCTGTGTTACTTTCCTATTTCTCCATTTTTCAGATTTTGTTTTGTTTTTAGTACTTCTTTATTTTCTGGTCATATAAGATGCTGTAGAGCTGCCTCAGCCATTCTCTAATGAATCCTGATTACTGTTACTGAAGAATGATATTAGAAATCAAATCTAGAAGCCTGGTGTGCTCATTGCTAGAGCATAATTGCCTCTAGGTTGTCTTAGCTGACAGAGAAAGGACATGTACCGACATATTCTAACCTATGTATACACATATGTGTAAATTTTTCTTTATCTAAACATTCATTTGTAGCAAAGTGATATAATGATGTCTCCAATCCAGCACTGAATCATTTTAACTTGTGTTTATATAAAAATTCTCATTCAAACAGAAGAAGACACCTGGATTCCACCATTTACCTTTCATTTACTTATTAAATTTCAGTACATATAGCAATATCGGAATTTACAATATTTTTCCCTGAGGGAAAGTTTTACTATTTCCTACAACTAGAATACAGGACTATGAACAGGTTCCTTTGGCACACACTTAAAGAAAATTTAGGATTATTTTATTATGGACAATGTTTCCACAATTACAATAGTTCTAGTTTCTGAGAACTTGCAGATACTTTCCAACACCACAAATGTTGCCAAACAGGTCATATTGAGTTTCTCATTAAATGACAAATGCACAATATAGTATCTAAAATATTTAGTAGTACAAACATCATAGTCATTTTCACCCATTCTATTGATATAAGTAAGCATAAACTTTATGCTTTGTTATATAAAAAGAATTAGGCTGCAATATGTGTATGTGCCAATCTCCCATGTATACATCAGATATTAAAAACATGTACTAATGAGAACAAAACAAAATCTTTACAATGTGTTTAGATCCACTTTATACCTTGGATCTAGAACTGTTCGATTTCTGTTTCTTCCTCCAAGTCAAACTGACCATGAAAGATAAACATTTTGAATGAATTCAAGACACTGAAGCAGCTTCTATAGCATGCCTAAAGATGTATATGGAAGAGGACTTGCAGAACAGCTTCAGAAAGTGGGAAGAGAATTTTGAAGGGGATTAAAGGAGATGTGTCTTTTACTGTAATAAAATTTTTAATTAAAAAATCCTTGAAGAATCAGAGCAATCTGAACTGCAGGAATATTTTAATCAAACTGATTCTGGCATGAGCAGGTGCACAAACCACTGAATGTGAATGAAACTCTCCAAGAATGTTTGGTGGGAATGTTCTGACTTGTTTCTCCTACTGATGTCATTTAATCTTTTATTTTTCTTCACTTTTACTTAATCTGTAAACATTAACCTCTCAAGTTATTATGAAGAGAAGAATATCAGGTACTTTATTATTTTTGTAAATGTAATAGAATTAAAAATGTTTAAAGTAGAAATCAAGTGTCTTTTTAAAGATCATGAAACTCTAGGTAAGTTCAAAGGTCATATTTTAGTGGTTAAAATATACTTCTTGAAAGAGAAAATAATATGTTTTCATTTATGGAGATGTTAGTGATTTGATTCTTTTCAAACACATTTCTATTTAATTTAGAAAGTTAGAGAGCCAGAGGCATAAGTGAAAATTTCCTCATAATAGAACATAAGAAATTTGATCTTTAGTGTGATTTATGAAAAAGTTGAAATTTTGTGTTCCTTTTCTATTTTTTACTTGAGGGAATTTGGTTTAAGTTAAAAGTCTTTTCAATTGTGGAAATTGATTTTTTTCTTAATTTCTAAGAAATGAAATATGTGTAGCCTAGCAGAGGAGGGAGGGAGGGTCAAGGGGTAAAGAGTTTGGTGTGGCCCATCCTGCTCTCAATCCTGGGCATGTGATCTCAGGCACTCAGATGCTCCCAATAGGGAGAATTCAGCAGTGGCCCAGGCTTAAAATGCTTGAGAGAAAATTCAAACAAATATCTCAGAGTTCCTAGAACATTTAGACACTTCTGCCATAGTCTTAGCTGATTAATTAATTTTCTCTTTGATAGAGCAGGAGAATACTGACAACACAGCTAAAAATTTCCTTTAAAATAACTCTTTTCTTTGGGAAATAGGTACTTTTACTTAAGCTCTAAAGGCAACGCAGTTTTGCATTCCTGAATACACCAATATCAAAGAAAGATAGCTTCTCTTTATTTTATTCTTGTTGAAGAATGAAGTGACCCTGAAGTTCTACAAATCTTACACAGGTCTTCATAGCTAAATGTTATTAGAAATCGGTTGCTTTGACATTACATACATTTAGCCGTGGTGTCCTTCTGTACACATTTTATATTGAGAAATGCACTAAAGCATATTTCTAGAATTCAAAAATTTTAAATAGACTAAAGATTTTCTCTGTTTTACTCCATTATTTTGCTGTTCTAGTAATGTTTCATAATTCTGGAAGCACCTCAGATGAGAAATAATTCTTAAATTTAAGAGGCATTCATGTTAATTAAAAATGTTATTTGATTTCATTAAAATACCCATATTTATCTTTTTAAATATGTATGTTTCATTACTGTCACTGTTGTTATCTACTTCAATTCATTACAGTAAATGTTTGCCAACAAAAGAAAGTTCTGCCCTCTACCATCTGACAAATAAACAAATGGAACAATAAACTATTCTGGGTGTCATTCAGCCTTTCCATTTTTTTAAAGTACTGTGCTACATTGTCAGAAAAATTTTCCAATTTTAATTCAGGTGCTTTTGCACTTTTTGGTCATATCCAGAAGTTAGTTACATGCTCGAGCTACTAGCATTTACAACCAAATAGAAATTGCCAAAACTTCAAGCAGGACACTGCCATAAACATTTTAATCATCAAGCTCTTGAAGAAAAATGAGTCAAGGCACTTAATTAATTAATTAATTCACTGGGAAATATGCATCCTGGATATCTTTTTAAGTTATTGTCGAGACATTTTCTTCCACAGTTTTAACTCTTCCTTTTTTTCATGTCTATGAATTAGCACATATTAATGGTGAGAACTACACTTCAATTTTATTTTTGTTTTTTGTGCTCAAACCATCACTACTTTTCCCAGTAAATCTTACTGGTATGTTGGCCTTTTTCATCTTCTCTTGCACTTTTAATGACTTTTTATTCATTATTTTAAACAATATTTGTGCACGTATCATTTATTATTATACGATCTTATAAAATGATGGTTCATTTTATAGAAGTTGTATCATGCAAAGGTACTAAATAGAATTGGAAATTACCAACAGAACTCAGTTTAAATCAATTATAATACCTCACAACCTGAGCATCAGTGGGCTCACAGTCCCATTGATGGTTCTATATTACTAATCTAAGGGGCTATGAAATAAATCTCCTAACCCCCTCTACTATTTTCATATTTTGGGGTCTAGGAGTGCAGATGGAAAATGAATGAAAAAGGATTTCAAGAGGCATAAATATTCACTATTGTTCCCAATGTGCTGCTTATTTTTCAGATCCTGCTGGGTCCTGCCAGAAAAACAGAGGGTGTTCACCAAGGGAGCACACTTAATGGAAAATTCGTTGAACTTTTCCTAATGCTAAAATTGGCAGTGTATGTGTCATATGATGACCACATAGAAACTCATGTACGTGCATAGGGAAATTCACCAAAATCTGGGAACTGTCTGTAAAATTGATTTTCATATGTGCTTAATATCTGATAGAACAAAGAGAATAATATTTTTATAAATAATTAGATCCAGTATGATTAATGATGTGTGCATATTACATATTCATATGTACACATACATACATATGTATTTATGCATTGTATGGATGTATTCCACTTGTTTAATAAGACTTACTTAGAACCTAAAATCAAGGAAAAGCAATTCTTAATAATCAAATATTTTAAAATTTATATTCAAACTTTACATTAGTTTAAGTGAATAAATATGTTAGATCAATCTACTGTTCTCAGAAGATAGCTGTAACTATTGTTTTCCATTAATAACGTGACAAACAATTAACTTACCCTTTATAATGGTTTCAATTATGCTGAATTGTAAGTTCAAACTATCATACCAAATCAAAACATGAATCATTTGTAAAAATGACAGATGTGAGCCGGGGATTTAGCTCAGTGGTTCCGTTGCCTGCCTTGCAAGCACAAGGACCCAAGTTCGATCCCAGGTGCCGAACAAACAAACAAACAAAATGATGTACTTCTTTCAGGAAAAATTAGTGTTATTATTACAGAATTAAAGAAGTAAAAATGTTATCGAGATAATGAGTTCACTATCATTGAACATCATTACTAGTGCATAATAATTAAGCTGTCTGATTATGTTTTAAAAATATATACCACATTTTATATTATTCCATTTATTTAAAGAAAGAAATAAGAAAGATAAGCTATTTCTTTATTCTGAATACCTCATTTTTGATAGTGTTGATTAGACATTCATCAAGCATAAAATTCTCAATTCAAAGTATCTTCCTGAATTTTAATTTAAGTAAAAATGAATAAAATTACAAGAGGATACCAGAATAAATATTTATAGTACAAAAGAAAATGCCAAGACAATCTAACATTTAAAAGAATAAGCAAACATAAAGATAAAAGGAAACTAATTGGTACTTTATAAACATGAAAATTTCTGGTAATTTATGATTAAAGGAGTCATTCTCGACAGAGATTTTTCAAAATTTGGAGACAAATTTGATTATTTAATGTGAGGGGAGAGCACTTCTGACATCTTGGGACAAAAGCCAAGGATGCTGTTAAATATCATGCTAGGCAGAACATAGCAATATATTACCTGGGCCAAAGTGACACTGATACAAAGTAGGAAATCCTCATTGAAAGAAATGGAGTTGAAATTTCACGTGAAAATAGGGATGGAAAGTTTTGTTACTGTTATACTGAAGAGAGGTATAAAACTGAGATGGACTATGGAACTTAAATTTTATTTTATTGAAAAGATATACAATAAATTAGTAAATATAGAAACAAATAACCAAGAATATCTATTTAAAATTGTTAGTAGCTAAATAAATGAGATTGTTGAGGGATAAATCACGTTTAAGAAGATAAAAATACATTATTGCAAAAAACTAATGCACAATGATGAACAAGCTTTGAGTCAAAATACTTGGGAAAATAAGATTCAAAGAAAGGAAAAGTTAATAGGTTTAACTAGGTTTCTGAGAAGACAGTAGAGTAGGAAAAAACGAGAATCTGCTTCTGCACTTAGATTACAATTGCTCTGTCTGATATAATTACTTTGGAACCATAAATTATATCAAAGAGATGCAGCTTCTAGATGATACTTGAGTGGTAAATTGTAGTTAATTTCAGAGTCATGCAGTTCTTAGCACAGTAGCTGCTACCATTCCCTATCCCCATGCCAGGGAATGTATATGTTTTCTTGTAGTGTGTTGTACACAGCTTTGGAGAACAGAATGGGTAAAAAGATTCTTTTCTTAAAAATATCAGGGACCCATACTCCAAATTATGCTACTAGTCACCAATCTGAAAAGATGAAGAAAGCCACTATCGTTATATCAGCCTGCTGTACATTTCCAAGTCCCTCCATCTTCAGGTAAAATGATTTCCAGAGAATTTAAAAGCCAAAGAAACTCCCTCTTTATTTTTTCTATCCTTTGGAAACAGGTATTAAAGACTAGGACAATTAGAAGCAACTGCATAAAGTGGAGAACTGGAATGTGACTTTCAGGCCTATGGAAGGGTTCAAAAAAGAACTTAAAATATCTTAATTTTACATTTGAAGCTAACCATTGGCACAGAGATGGCAAAACTG
Organism: Heterocephalus glaber; assembly: GCF_053883595.1. NCBI lineage: Eukaryota > Metazoa > Chordata > Mammalia > Rodentia > Bathyergidae > Heterocephalus > Heterocephalus glaber. Next base: position 15,033,961 of record NW_028258327.1, on the reverse strand, counting down.
GCCATGTTCGGTAGGATAAAACAAATTAACAGAAACTATCCTTGTCAAGTATGTAATGGCAGCCCTACTAGACAAAGACTGAAAAACAAATATCTTAAGAATGCTCAAAGAACTAAAGGAGGTTGTAGTGAAAGTCAAAAAAGAAATGTGAGAGCATAATAGGAAGAAACAACGCATGGTAAACTTTAGAAAGCTAAAAATAAAGAGTTTGAAATTTCTTGCTAAAAAAATGACTCACTTGAGTAGGTTAATGTGTACATTAATTTAAACATTACATAATATATGTATGTATATTTATATCACATAGTATTACCTTAATAATAAAAGGTTTTCTTCTAAGATCAAGAATTGGTCTAGGATAATAGCCTTTCCTATTTAAAAGGGTTCTTAAAGTCCTAACAAGGTTAATTATACAAAAAAATGTAATAAGAGTTATCCAAATTGGAAAATTATAAGTAAATTTATCTCTGTCTTTTAATATATGAGGTAGGAAACTCTAAGGAGACCACAAAATATTTACAGCTAACAGATGAATTCCTCAAAGCAGCAGAAAGAAGTCAACACAAACTTTTTTTCATGTCTATACACTAACAAGTAATAATGTCAAAATAATTCAATTTACAATAGCATCATAAAATTAATGCCTTAGGAATTAATAATCAATGTACAACAAAATTTCAGAAATTTATGAAAGAAATTGAAGCACAATGAAACTTCAGCCCACATTCATGGATTGCACTTTAAGATGCCATTAAAACACAAAGTAATCTATAGAGGTTTCAGTGCAACCCTACCAACATTGTGAAAAAATAGAAAACTCATCCTAAAATTTATATGTCATCTGACAGAACTCAAAAATACCCCAAACAATCTTGACAATGAATCTGAAGGGCTTACACTTCCTGATTTCAAAACTTAGTAGAAAACTAGTATAAACCAAACAGTGTTACTGACACAAAGACAGATTCATAGACCAATTGAAGAGAGAGTTCAGAAGAAGACCTTGTCATATAAGATCAAATGAATTTTGACAAGAGCATGAAGATCATTTAATGGGAAAAGACTTGCAAAAAGTGGTGCTAGAAATAAAGAATACTAACATGCAAAGAATGAAGTTGAATCCTAACCAAAAATTATATACAAAAATGTACTCAAAATGCATCGAAAAGGTAGATGTGGGTCGGGATGTAGCTCAGCAGTGCTGCACTCTGCCAGACAAGTGCAAGGTCCTGGGTTTGATGCCTGGTATTGAAAAAAAAAGAAAAAAAATAGATCTATATTCTAAAACATAGAATTTTCATTATGCCTCTGTTATACTAGAAGGTGTTTATCCCATTGGAAATATAGAGAGGAGAGAACACTCTAATAGATCTATGCAGAATTCATGGCATTATTCCAAAATAGATTATTCTAGTTATGTAATAAGGTATTTCATTTAGGAATTTAAGTCATTCAGAGGGGACTAATACACTCAGGAAATAAGTGCTTTCCAGGGAAATTAAAAATGTTATTGATGTGAATACTATGAGTATTAACCATTACTTAGAATTTGGCACTTTTTTCACTGAACAAATGAGCTAGCAATTGAATCTGAAGGATGTGTAAGATAAAGAAGAAGATGTGGGTTTGTTTTTTTTTTTATAAAATGGAGCACTACTTAGCCATAAAGAACGAGGAACTAGAGACATTTATAGCTAAATGGATGCATATTGTGGCCATCCTCTTAATTGAAATAAATAGGACACACATGTGTAAATATGGAATAGTTTCTCTAGTGTGAGAAACTGAATGTGTAACTAAGGATTAAAACAATTAAAACGAATAATTGATAATTTGAAATAGGAAGAAAAGGTCCAAAGGGGTAAGGGAAGTGGGAGGGGAAGGGGAAAGGAAAGAAGAGAAAGGAAAAATTATGAGAAAAAAACATGGAAACAGAGTCTATGTAAATAGGGAAGGGTGGAGGGGGTGAAGAGCACACAGGTAATGGGTAAAAAATAAAAACTAAGATACATCATGTGCAGGTACAAGCACCCAGTGATAAACATAAACATATTGTATACCTAAAATGTACCAATAAAAGAATTTAAGCAAAAAATAAAAATAAATAAAAACTTCCAGCTATTAAAAAAAAAAGAATTAATAAGGAACAGGGAATGAAGACGAATATTGTGTACAGGGTAAAACAAAACAGTCTGTAACATTTGGCTTTTTCAAGGAACTGAAAAGAGTTCGGTATACATGGCACAACCATAAGAGGGCTGTAAATACGATAAATAAATGCGAGGGTACAACAACTCTGTGGCCTCAAAGTGAGAACTGAGCTGGATTTCTGTTTCTTTTTGGTACTGGAAGGGCGACTGAACTCTGGTCCTTGTGCTTGCAGGGCAGGTGGAGAAACCACTGAGCTAAATCCCTGGCCCTAGCTAGGATTTGTTAAAGTAATCAACTCTCCATTTGTTATGAATTTGATTCTTTTATTTTTAAATGCATGTTTTAGGTCTCATTTTTTAATCTTTAGAATGATTATAACACTGATTCAATTTTTTTGAGAAGTAAATTTTCCCATGAAAAGGGAATAATGTGTTTTGTATGTATTAGCAGGCATTATAATCCCTTTGTTCCAGAGTATTGTTAAGATAGCATTTGGTTTGATGCTGGGTCATTTATCATGTATTTTGGTTTCTCTGTTTCACAAACTAACCTTTAATGGAATGTTTGGTTTAGCAATAAGCTATATCCGTGAAATTAGGTGTTCTGTATCAGCTTCCATTAATTGAACAAGGGAGAAACAAATAAACTAGAAGCAAAGTCTAGGATTGCTAAAATGTTCTAAGAAGGCATTTTCTCTAATTCTTGTAATAATTTAATGAAAACAGCCAAATGAACAATGCAAGTAATGTCACTAAGTTTAAATCAAGAGTTTACTGCAAGTCAGAGTTTGGTGAATCTTACTATTGATTGTGGTGTAATTGCCACACACAAAAAAATTGAAAATTGTTCTCCTTAACAACATGCTTTGTAGAATAGCTAAATTTTCCTGGTTGGATTCTATATTTTAGAATCTAAAAAGACCAGGGCAGAAATATCCCATCTTTTAGATTGAGATAAAATTGTAAAGGATAATATAAATATTTACATTTCTTCACTTGCACATATAGAAGTGTATCAGGATTTTGGAGACTGGACTTAACAATATAAACTTAGACCTTCCATGGGACTAGCTTGAGCAGACCTGACAGAATGAATAAAATATTTGTGCTCCAAATAGGGCAAGTAACATAAGGCCAAAAAATTGTGTCAAATTTAGAGAGATAGTTATTGGTGATCATTTTTTGAAAAGCTATGCTGGAAAAATTGCAAAACCAATAATCATTCAGCAGACAAGAGTTGCCATCCAGATCCCTTCTCAAGGAAGCATTTGCTGCCCAGAATTGGTGAGGGTGGTCATTAGGCAGTCATACAGCCTCTAGATGTAAATGCCCTCATCACCCCTTATTTTGTATTGGGGATTGTATTGAGAACCTTGTGCATGTTTGGCAAGCACTCCACCACTAAGCTATATCTATAGGTTTAAATATTTATTTATTTATTTATTTATTTATTTATTTATTGACAAAGTCTTGGCTAGTTGCCTAGGCTAGCCTCTAAAATGCAATTCTCTTGACTTATCCTCCCAAGCAGCTGAGATGATGGGCTTGGACCACCACACAAGGTTAGCTGTCCATCATTTTAGGTCAGCAATCATCTTTTGATGATCTTTTTGGTGAAGCATTCTCTTTAAGAGGTAGCACACAGCTTACTGCTAAGCAAAACTGTCATGTTTCTCTTAGCCAAATGTGATATATTCCCAAAGAAAATGTGACTCACAAGTCCCTTGTTCTATTAGCTCTTCCACTGCTGGAACCAAAATATCTGACATAAGTAACTTAAAAAGGGAAAGATTTACTTTGGCTCAGAATTGCAGTCCATGGTTGGCTGGCTCCGAGGCAGAACGACATGGCAGAGGAAAGTTGCTCAGCTCATGGTAGCCAGGAAACGGAGAGCATGAAGAGACCCAGAGAGTTCAGAAAATTTGTTCAATTAATTTATGAGTGAGGCAGCTAGCTAGGGGGAGGGTCTGAGATAGTTGAATAATCAGCCAATTAAAATAAGAATAACTAGGGAAATGAGACTTTAGACCCAGAATGAACTTCCTCAAGCAACATGGAATAAAACCTACACCCTCATAAAGGAAAGTACAGCCACACCCGATTAAGTTCCTGAGTTCTGAGGAAATCACAGTACAAATTAACAAGTTTTTTTTTCTACCCAGTTTCCTGTAAATCCTACATACAAAATGAAGAACTGGGTTAGAAGCCTGAATTCCAATCAGTTATTTTAAATCAACAGAACCACCTGTGATAGGTGGTCACTAAACAATTGAGCAATCCCTGTGCTCTGCTTATCTATAATTAGCTCTGGATTGAGAGGTCATGCAGCCACCCATTTGTGACTCCTCCTGGAAATCCAGGAGCTATTGTTCTTCCTTTTATTTGAAATAAAACTCCTCCAATATTCTTTTTTAGTTTAGGACTTTGTCCTTCAATGTATGTGGAACCACATATTCAGGACTATGATGACAAGAGGAAGAGATTTGGAACCAGAAAATCACCAGATCATACTCCCATGACCCATCAAGACATACCCAGAAGTCTCTCAAACCAATAAAGTCACCAGTAACAATTGAGCACCACACTGACTACTCAGGATTTATTTTTAACTAGCCAATTGAGTTCATTTTCTCTCCTGTCTAGTGGTACATCTATTTCCCAGATTTAATTCCTACCTAATATCTGACAACCTAAAATCTTCATCAGCATCTTCTTTGAGTATCCAAACTGGGAGAAAGAAATTGAGAATTAGTGAGCTGCTGAGAAAGTGGAGAGAAGGTTAGATATCAATTTAATTTAAATTTTATAATGGGGAAAAGAGGAGAGGTAGCTGTAGGAGAAGATGAGATTAAGGGGGAGGTTTCATTATTTTAATATTTTGAAGTGTAGAAATGGGAAAGGCTTAAGAGAATATAAATGCCCATGGAAAAGATTCAGTACACAGAGAATGATCCTGGGAATGTCCCGAGTCCAAGCTTCCATGCAGTATTTTTTTCCTTATTCTTATTATATCTCACCAAAATCCTAAAATCAGAGATGAAGTTGGATATTTAATTTGACTCTTTTTTTGTTTGTTTTGGTACTGGGGATTGAACTCAGGACCTTGCACTTGCAAGACAGGTAGCAGAACAACTAAGCTACATCCCCGGCCCCTAAAGTTGGATTTTAAATCAGCTCTGTCCTTTCTAAATTAAGTTGAAGCTTTGAGGTCATAAACAATTGTCCTTATTCAATGAATTAGAATTATCAGTAAAAAGTATGGATTTTAAAAATATTTTAGGCCAATTTTTATATATTCTATGATTCATTCAAAGTTAGTCTTGAAAATTTGTGCAGAATTTCACAAAAATAAAGAAAATTCAGCCACCAGTTCCACAAAACAAAAGTGAAAGAAAGAAAGAAAGAGCCCATAAATTCAATTTACCTTTTCAAGAACTCTTTTGTTTTGCTCTATTTAAAATTTATTTCAGAAAGAAAATTAAATTCCAAAAACAAATCATTAAAATTGATGTTACTACAACTTTTTTACTCAGCACTTTTTTAGAAAAGAGAATTTACTCCTAAAGTAATGTTCATGAATGATAACATTACTAGAACTGTCTCTAGTACAATATGGCATTACTAATTGCATGATCTTGATAACAGTAGCATGATAACAAGAATATTCGTGTCTTAAGAAAATGTTTTTTTCTTGAGTCAGAAATTAAAGTGGACTTCCCTAAACAAGAGGTGAAGTAGGCAATACAATACTCTTATGTAATCCAGGAAAAATGTATTAGTCACTTTTCTATCACAGGCACAAAATTTAAAGGAGAACAGGTTTATAACGTCTAATTGTTTCAGAGGATTTAGTGTATGGTTGGCTGGCTCCATGGCAGAATGGAAGGGCATAGTAAAGGAACCTTGATCTTCCAAGAGTAACCAGGGAGGACAGAGAAGAGTGAAGCCAAGGAGATGAAGAAGCAACTCCAAGTGCACTCAACTACCTTACCTTCACAAAGGAGCCAGACATCATTACTGGAAGAAAGATAGACTCTTTAATAAATGATGCTAAGAAAAGTGGCTTTTTACATGCCAAAGACTGAACCTAGACCCATATGTCTCACCATGCACTAAACTATAATCAAAGTAGACTGAAGATCTAAATATAAAACCAGAAACAATCTGCTGGAAGAGAGAATAGGTAAAACTCTTGGAGACATAGGTGTAGGCAAAGACTTGATGAATGAAACCACCATCACACAGGAAATACTATAAAGAATCAACAACTGGGATCACATCAAATTAAAAAAAAAAAACTTTTGCACAATGAAGGAAACCACAAACACAGTGAAGAGACAACCCACAGAATGGAAAAAGAATTACCAGCCACCCTTCAAAAGAATAATATCTAGAATATATGAAGAACAAACTCTAAATTTAAAGACAACCCAAAATAGGCATCTGAAATGAATAGACACTTGTCAGAAAAAGAAGTACAAACAGTAAATATATGAAAAAATGTTCAACATCACTGGTCATTCAAGAGATGCAGATAAAAACAAAGCTGAGATTCCACCTTACTACAGAAAGAATGGCTGCTATCATGAAATCAACCAATAACAAATGCTGGTGGGGCTGTGAGGAAAGAGGAACCCTGCTCCACTGCTGGTGGGAGTGTAGACTGGTGCAACCACTGTGGAAGTCAGTATGGAGATACCTCAAAGAACTACGACTAGAAGTCCCATTTGACACAGCCGTTCTCCTGCTGGGTATCTTCCTCAAATAATTAAAAGGATCATACCACAGTGATTTATGTGGACCCATGTTCATAGCGGCACAATTCGTGATAGCTGAAACTTGGAAGGAACCCAATTGCCCATTAACTGTGGACTGAATAAAGAAAATGTGTTTTTTTAAAATATAAATTGGAGTACTACTCAGCCATAAAGAATGAGAAACTAGAGACATTTATAGCTAAATGGATGCACATTGAGGTGATACTCTTAAGTGAAAGAAATAGGACACACATGTGTAAATACCAAATAGTTTTTCTAGTGTGAGAAACTGAACGTGTAAGTAAGGATGAAAAGATATAATGGATAATGTGAAATAGGAAGAAAAGAGGCAAAAGGGAAAGGGGAAGTGAGAGGGGTAGGGAAAAGGGAAGAAGGGAATGGAATTAATATGAGAAAAAGGAAAACATGGAAAAAAATCTTTGTAGATAGAGAGGGGTAGAGGGGTTGAACAGAGGGCAGGGGAGTGGGGAAAAATAAGAACAAAGAGAAATTATGTAAAGGTGTAAATTTCTAATGATGACTGTCATTATATTGTATACCTTAAATGTACCAATAAAATTAATTAAAAAAAACACTTGAGATTCCATCTCACTCCTCAAAAAAATGGCTATCATCAAGGAATCAATCAACAGATTCTAGGGAGGCTGTGGGGCAAAAAGAAGTCTTCTCCATTGTTGGTGGGAGTATAACTTTGTAAAACCATTATGGAAATAAGTACGGAAATTTCTCAAAAAACTCAAACTAGAGGTTCCATTTGACCAAGCTGTGCCCCCTCTAGGCATCTTTCCAAAAGAGTTAATGGCATCATACCACAGTGATATATTCATGTTCTTTTTTATGGAAGGATAATTTATAGTAGTTTAGTCTTGGAAACAGCCCATAGGCCCATCAGCAGAAGAATGGACAAAGAAAATGTCATATTTATATACAATAGAGTATTACTTTGAAATAAAGAAGGATCAGCTTGAGTTATTTGTAGGTAAATGGATACACTTCAAGACTATAATGTTAAGTGAAATAAATTAGACACAGAAATTTAAATATTACATTGTGTCTATTCTGTGAAAACCCCAAAAAGTAAATAAAGAAAAAATGGAGGATAGATATTGAGAAGTAGAAAGACCATGTTCAAATGGGAAGATGAACAAGGGAGGGGGTGATGGAAAGGCAATGAAGGAAAAAAGGATTTAAAAAAGAGAATGGAAGGGAGAAAATGGAAACAAAACTTATGTATGGCAAACATGTACTAATAAAAATTTTAAAAAAGAATATACCTTTTAAATCATATCCTTAGCTACCTACCTCCTTCAATCATGACCCAACTCATAATAGCACAATCCACTGATGAGTGTAGTCACTCCATGACCTAATTTCTTTCCAAAACCCTCAATTCTGAATGAATGAGATTTTGAGGGAACATTTTAGATTTAAATCATAACATTCTGTCCATGACACCCAAAAGGAAGACTTTAATTTCATTATGCAAAATGTATTTAGTCCATCTCTAACAGTCACCAATGTTTTCACTGTTCCAGCATTACTGAAAAGTCCATGTCCAAAGTCTGCTCTGATACTCAAGACAAACTCATAGTTGTGAGCCTTTATAAAAATTAAAAAGAATGTTAAATATTTGCAATTATACATTTTGACATGATAAACATTCCCATACCCAAAGGGAGAATTTGAGGAAAAGAGTAATTGGACCAAAGCAAGACAAAATCACCAGGGCAATCATTATGTCATGTAGCTCCATATTGGGTAACCAGGGCATACTTTGGTGAGATGCATGTTCCAAAGGATTTGTGCAGCCCAGCTTCTATGGTCATACTTTCAGCTCTGAATGCCTCTCTCTAGGCCTGGCTTTGTTTACTTTCTGTGAGTTTTCTTAGCAGTTGTTCCTTGTTTGTGTCATTTCTAATTTCCTATGTTCTTCCTTGAAGGTTTGGCTTTATGCTCACAGTTTCAAGTATGGCCTTCCTAAGCACTTTGTACAGGATCCATGAACCTATCATAGAGTTTTTTTGCCTAGCCTTTGTGACCTCATAACTCTAGCATTTTGAATGCCTAAAAAAGCCAAGCCTCTGTGGATGATGACAAGATTTGCTCTCAGGATAAGTAATAGGCTGCCAAACTTGGACTAGGGTTGTAGCAACAATCTTGGAATAGGATAGATAAACTTGGAGATATACTATTCTACATGCCTCTCAATGAGAAAGGCATCCTGTGGCTCTTCTATCAAAGCAAAACTTTTCAAAAGGAGTTTATATTTTTACTGCCTTGAGCCTGTGGATTGGTATAGTATGTCCAACTCCTACAATTTCCTCAAAGCATTTTTTTTATTGTTCCAGTGCAAAATACTTCGATTCTTTTTAATGGCTCTAGTCTTAGCAACTACACTGTCCTTATTTCTAACATTACAGACAGGTTCTTTCTGGCCATGCCTCATTATTTTTACATCTTCTGTCTCTGCTCCCTCCACCCTGATTATCATTGTAAATCTGGCTGCAAATAGCCAGCCTTATCCATGACACAGCCTAAAAAGAAGTCTACCTTGACATTTATTTGGCAATATTTGTCTGACATTTATAACTTTAGCTCATACAAAGTCTTTTTTATTTTTTATTTTTTGGTACTGGTGATTGAACACAGAACTCTACACTTGTGAGGCAGGTGCAGTGCCACTTAGTTAAATTCCTGGCCCCAAAGTCTTAAGATATTTGCAAATTGAAGACAAGTTTTTGCTGGAATAAGACACATATGACCTCTTGCCTACTTTCCAGTACAGTCCACTTCACAATTGAAGTCTCATGAGACTGACGTTTACTCTCTCCCTTCCTATCATCATCCAGGCTTCTGAGCTCCTTCCAGAATCTCCCATAAATATCTGCTTACAGTGCTTAAACCCTTTTTAGCTGACATCCCCAAACCTTTCAAAATTCCTTACACAAACCAGTTCCAAATACTTCTGAAAACATACTTGGGTACAGGCACAGTAATAGCCTCACTTCTCTGGTATATTTTTTTTTTGTATTAGTCACTTTCCTGACACTGGAACAAAATACCTAAAAACTTCAACTTAATGGAGGAAAGATTTATTTTGGCTTATGGTTTCAGGGAGTTCAGTCCATGGTTAATTGACTCTAAGATAGAAATGGCAGTATGGAAGGGCATGGTGGAAGAAAACACCTCATCCCATTGGATCAAGGACTGAGACAGAGAGAGGAAGAGAGAGAGAGCTCCAGATAAGATTATACATCCTCCATGGTTATATCTTCAGTGACCCACCTTCTAACATAGTATTAAATGTTGAACTCATCAATGAATTATTTCACTGGTGATTATAAATCCCCCATGAGTTAATCATCTTACAAAAGCTTCGCTTCGGAACACTTGAGCCTTTTGGGGGACTATGACCATTAATTATGACATATCAGATTAAGTAAGAGCCAGTGTCCTTGGGTATTTGACACTTTGGCCAGCAAGCTAAAGGGAGAAGGCCCACTACAGAAGAGTGGGGCCCCAACCAAAAGGATTGTAGCTTTTGTAAAATAAAAAGGAGAAGAAGTGTACCCCTCTCTGCCTTTGCTTTTAGACACTGATGTTGCATTACTTTAGCTTTCCTGTGTAGACTCTGAAGGCTTCCCATAATGACTCTCACCATTGAATCTGGAATGAGTTTCCAGTCTTCAAACCTACTGATACTGAATCTTCCAGCTCTTCAAAACTCAGATAGCTGTTTTGAATTCTTCTGTTTCTGAACTGAGAAACAGCCACTGAAACTATTCTGATTTTGATCCAATAAGCCTACCTAATAAATTCCTTTTATAATCATGCAATAATATTGAATCTGTTCATCTGGGGAATGCTAACTAATACAGTGACCTTTTATTTTTAAACCCTAGCAGAAAATAAATACACAAAGATAAAATATATGGTGTTTAGAAAACAATGAGTATGAACATGTATAACATAAAGTGAGAAAACAGCAATTTATGAAATTAGTATCTTCGGTACTGTGAAAATTAATAGATGCTTATAAATGATTTTAAAAATTTGCTGTATGTTTTTATTTTTCATAATATCTAGGGAATTGCCTAGAAAATACAAAGTGAGATTTCATATTTATTTCTTGAATTTAAAAGGATTATACCATACTAAAATTTTAAATGAAGGTAATTAACTAACAATAATTTTTTAAATGATCTAATTGATTTTAATTGAAGATGGCATTAGAATCACTAGTTTTGATTTATCTCTGAAAATATAGTATACACACTCATACATGCATATGCAGAAAGCACATAAATGATTGCTTCATTGTAATATACACAATGATATGATCTTCAGCTTTGCTCTTACACTTTGGAGAGAGTATGTTGTCATTCTTGACAGAGCAAATGACTGGTTTACTGAGGAAGACTATGACGCAAAATTCTGCAAAAAAATTTACTCTCTCTCTCTATATATATATGTATATATTTCTTTGTTGCGAGAAAATATAAAGAACACTAAAATCAGAAAATAATTTTATAAATTTAGAAATCTGTAGAAATACTAAAGATAGGTTACCTTATTGTGATTGAAAATTATCTGAAATGTGATAAGAAAGTGGTTAAATATGCAGAAATTTTTAAGAAGTTTATGTTGTATTTGCAGTTTATCACATTTTTACTTATATAGCATGATTACAGTAAAATGATCTATAACATAACCATATTAAGGTATCTTGGATCATATTGCTTGTGAGTAAAAATCCAAATTTCTTGTCTGACACTACATAGGTAAGGATCCTTTAATCAGTGCAAATTAGTGGTGGCAAATAAACAGAATATCAAGTATTTTAATACTTGTGACAAAATAAATAGCTAATATATACCTTCACTTGCAGAACTTTTGGGAGTAAAGCAGAAAGCTTTTTATGATATGTTTGATTACATATGCATGTATAAATGTGTATATTGACATTTTAGTATTATATTTTCATATTAATTAGATTGATCTAATCACTTCACAACATGTATTAAACCAAACCATCACTTTGTACATGGTAATGTACACAATAAGGACAAAACAAACCTTAACCTGAGCCCAGGGTTGTACAAATCCCCAGTGTGAGAGATCTCCCATTCTGCCAAACCTGGGTGTGGAAGGTGGCTTTGTTTCCTGCGGCATCAGAAGGCTTCCATGTATGGAATATACATCTATTCTTCTTTTGACATGTGGCTATGCTGCCATCTTTCCAGTCTGCATTTCAAAATGAATTTTCCTCAGGTTTATGAAAGCAGATGCTATTTATATATTCAGCTTGTGTTTACATCTCAGCCTCCATAATCTCATCAGCCATGAAATTTACCATAGTCATGAAATTTTTTATTCTACTTTAACATTCATTTACTTCACAATTTATTAGATTGATTATAGACCCAAACTAAACAATTCCTTTGCATATCACTAACACTTCCCTTTCAAAGATATTAGTGTTTAAAATTTCTATGTTTTATTACACGCATAATTAAATTAGAGTTTGCTTAGAAAGTACATTTTTATAAATGCTAGGTGGGGTGATCTTGGCATCTTGCATTTTTCAAAAATAACAAAACTTTATTTAAAATTTTCCTTTTGTGTTATTTAAATTTGGTATGTTTTGTTAGATTGTGAACATGTCTAGCACTTGAATTCTTTAAACTACATTCTTCTATTTAACTTACCTTTTTATCTAATTCTCTACCACTTTGTACTTTTACAAAACAATGGTAAATAAAACCACTGTATTCCTTGAAACTAACACATTGATTTGGCAAAATATTTTTTAAGTTAATATTTGTTATTTAGTTATACTGCAAATCTATACTATTACTGATATTCTAGGTAAATTTCATGATTGAGGTGGAAATGTTTAATTGGATTTATTTTTCTGACCATAATTCTCCCTCCTCCCATTTCTATATTGTAATTTCCAACATACAAAAGACTCAACCTATGAGAAAATGGAAAAAATAGGAACAAAATCTTTGTAAATAGGGAGGAATGGAGGGGTTGAAGGGAGGGTTGGGCAAGGGTGAAAAATAAGAACCAAGAGAGACTATGTAAAGGTGCAAATTTCCAATGATGAATGTCATTATATTATATACCTAAAATGTTCCAATGATTAGAATGAATAATCAATAATGCAAAATAGGAAGAAAAGGTCCAAAGTAGGGGTAGTGGGAGGGGCAGGGGAAAGGAAAGAAGGGAAAGGAAAAATGATGAGAAATGGAAAAAATGGAAATAAAGTCTTTGTAAATAGGGAAGGATGGAGGGGGTGAAGGGAGGGCTAGGAATGGGGAAAAAATAAGAACCAAGATGCATTATGTAAAGGTACAATTCCCAATGAGAAATGTAATTGTGTTGTATACCTACAATGTACCAATAAAAGAATTTAATAAAAAAAAAGACTCAACCTTTTTTCTGAACATGTGAGAAGAAAAGCATGAAGGGAAAAGACTCATAAATATGTTTTATGAACTAAGAATTTTTAACTTGGAGACACGAATATTCTTGAAATCCTAAGTAATCTACTTCAAGTCAATAAAAAATTTCATGTGATATGATTGGATTTTATCTGAACAAAATCAGAAGTAATGAGTAGGAATACAGGATTAATATTTTGTTCATCACACAAAAGACATTACTAAGAAATAAATCTATTTAAATTAAATCCAATATATCAGTAACTGATATAGTTCTTGGCATATAATAAATTGACAAGAATATTTTAGAGAATTATAAAATACTAACCATGGATTGAAACAGGAGACAATAGCAGAAATACCTCTTACAAATCTCTTTGTAAATTCTTTTGAATTTAATCATATCATTTGTCTTTCCTCCAATCAATAGTTACCATATATTTCCTTCAAAATTTCACTCCTCTTGTGCTCGCTTTGGCAGCACATATACTAAAATTTCACTCCTCTTTTTCACAAATGGAATTGATTTTAGCCCACCTTTAAATATATTCTCTTATCCAAACTTTTAAATCGTAAGAGCAAGTTATCCATCAACATTATTTTCACCCAGTAAATTAATTAATTTTTTTTGCTTAAATTCTTGTGTTGGTACATTTTAGGTATACAATACATTTACATTTATCATTGGGTACTTGTACCAGTACACGATGTATCTTGGTTCTTATTTTTTCCCCATTCCCTGTCCTCCCTTCACCCTCACCACCCTTCCCTATTTACAAAAATTTATTTCCATTTTTTCTTTTTCTCATAATTTTTCCTTTCCCTTCTTACGTTTCCACTTGCCCTCCCAGTTCCCCTACCGCATGGAACTTTTCTTCCTATCTCAAATTATCAATTATTCATTTTAATCCTTATTTTCAATTTCAGTTTCTCACACTGGAGAAACTATTTGGTATTTACACGTGTGTCTTATTTAATTCACTTAAGATTAGGGCCTCGATATGCATCCATTTAGCTATAAATGTCTCTAATTTCTTATTCATTATGACTGAGTAGTATTCTATTTTATAAAAAAAACAAACCCACATTTCTTTATCCAGTTTCCAGTTGATGGGCACTTAGGATGTTTCCAAGCTTTAGCTATTACAAACTGTGCCGCTATAAACATGGGTGCACATATGTCACTGTGGTATGATTCTTTTAATTCTTTTGGGAAGATACACAGCGTGGGAATAACTGGGCCAAATGGGACTTCCAGTCCTAGTTCTTTGAGGTATCTCCATACTGACTTACACAGAGGTTATACCAGTCAGCACTCCCACCAACAATGGAGAAGGATTCCTTTTTCCTCACACCCATGACAGCATGTGTTATTGGTTGATTTCTTGATAGTAGCCATTCTTTCTGGGGTGAGGTGGAATCTCAGTGTTGTTTTCATCTGCATCTCTGGAATGACCAGTGATATTGAACATTTTTTCATGTTTATTTGCTGCTTTTACTTATTTGCCTGAGCAATGTCTGTTCATTTCAGATGCCTGTTTTTGAATTTGGGGATTTGATTTTTTTCAGTTCTTTATATATTCTAGATAGTTGTCCTTTGAGTTACAGCTGCTAAATTTTCTTTTCCACATTGTAGGTTGTCTTTTAGCTGTGTCAGTGGTTTTTCTTGCAGTGCAGAAGCTTTTTAATAAGATGAGATCTCATTGTTGATTTTTGTGCTAGTTCCTGTACTACAGAAGTTTTGTCCATAAAGCCTTTTCCTATGCCAATGTCTGCAAGAGCTCTACCTACTTTATCTTCCAGAAAGTTTAGTGTCTCTGCCTTAATATTTAGATAATCAGCTTTGATTTTGTTTAGTACATGGTCTAGTTTTAATCTTTATCACATTGATGCTTCAGCACCATTTATTAAATAGGCTATATTTCTTGCAGTGAGGGTGGTTGGCTCCTTTGTCAAAGACTAGGTGACTGCGTATGTCTGGAGTTGTGTCTGCATCTTCTAAACTATTCCAATGATGCTCGGGTCTGTTTCTTTGCCAGTACCATGCAGTTTTTATCACAATAGCTTTGTAGTATAGTTTCAAATTGGGGATTGTGGTGCCCCTCTGACATGTCTCTGTTGCCTAGAAATGCTTTTGCTATTCTAGGTCTCTTCTGCTTCCAAATGAATTTTTGTATTGTTTTCTCTAGTTTGGTGAAATATAGTTGAATTAAATTTGAATTGAATTAATTTTATATAGCCATTTTGGACGTATGGCCATTTTCACTATATTGGTTCTTCCTACCCAGACACAAGGGATGTCTTTCCATTTTCTTATATCCTCTTCAGTCTCTTTTTTCAGAGCGCCATAGTTTTCAGTGTAGAGTTCTTTTGCTTCTTTTGTTAGCTTAATTCCTAGATATTTCATTTTATTGGATGCTATTGTAAAAGGAATTGTTTCCTTAATTTCTCTCTCAGATAGTATGTTATTTGTTTACAAGAAGGCTACTGTTTTTTAAGTGTTGACCTTGAATCCAGCTACACTACTAAATCTGTCAATAAAGTCTAGAAGTCTTTTGGCAGAGATTTTTATGTCTTCTATATAAAGTATCATATAGTCAGCAAATAATGACAATTTAACTTCTTCTTTTCCTATTTTCATTCCTTTTATTTCTTTCTCTTTTCTAATTGCTGTGCTAATGTTTCCAGAACTATATTGATCAGGAGTGGTGATAGTGGGCATCCTTGTCTTGTTCCTGATTTTAGCATGAAATTTTTCAGTTTCTGACCATATGATGTATGATGTTGGCCATTGGTTTTTCGTAGACAGCTTTAATCAGGTTGAGATAAAGACCTTCTATTCAAATTTTCTGTAGGGTTTTTATCATGACTAGGTGTTGGATTTTGTTGAATGATTTTTCTGCATCTATTGAGATGATCATATGGTTTTTGTCCTTGGCTCTGTTAATATAGTGCATTACATTTATTGATTTATGTATGTTGAACCATCCTTGCATTCCTGGGATAAAACCAACTTGGTCAGGGTGTATGATCATCTTGATTACACTCTGTATTCTGTTTGCCAGTATCTTGCTGAGGATTTTTGCATCTATGTTCATTAGGGAGATTGATCTGTAGTTTTCTTTTTGGGTTGGGTCTTTCCCTGGTTTTGGAATCAAAGTAACACTTGCTTCCAGGAAGGAATTTGGAAGCTTTGCTTCCCTTTCAATTTCCTTGATGATTTTAAAGAGTAAAGGCAATAGTCCTTTAAATGTCTTATAGAATTCAGCAGTGAAGCCATCAGGACCTGAGCTTTTCTTTGTTGGTAAATTTTTAATTACATTTTCAATTTCACACATTGTAATTGGGGTGTTTAGAATTTTTATACCTTCTTCATTTAACTTTGGTAACTTGTACATATCTAGGAATCTGTCCATTTCTTCTGTGTTTTCCATTTTATTAGAGTATGTGTCCTCAAAGTAGGTATTGATGATCCTCTGGATTTCTACTGGATCTGTTGTGACTTCACCTTTTTCATTCTTAATTGCATGGATTTGAGACTTTTCTTTCCTTTTTTTTAAGAAGGTTGGCTAAATGTTTATTGATTTTATTTATTGTTTTGAAAAAACAACTCTTTGATTCATTGATTTTTTTGTATCATTCTCTTAGTCTCCATTGCATTGATTTCTGCTCTGATCTTTATAATTTCTTCTCTTGTATGAGCATTGGGTTTGTCATGCTCTTCTTTTTCCAAGAGCTTGAGGTTTAGCATTAGGTTGTTTATTTGAGCTACCTCTCTTTTCCTTGTATGGGCATTCACTCCTAAGAATTTCCTTTGTAGAACTGCTTTCATTGTGTCCCATAGATTCCTGTATGTTGTACTGGGATTATCATTTACTGCTAGAAACTGTCTAACTTCTTCTTTAATTTCCTCTGTGACTCAATGGTTATTCAGGAGAGTGTTGTTCAATTTCCACGTGTTTGTGGGTGTTTTGTGGTTTCTTATACTATTGTTCCCCAATTTTATTGCACTAGGGTCTGATAATATACAGGGGGTAACTTCAATTCTTTTACATTTACTTAAACTTTTCCTATGAGCTAGCATGTTGTCTATTTTGGAGAATGACCCATGTGCAGCCAAAAAGAACATATATTCTGATTTTGTGGAGTGGAACACTGTATACACCTATTAAGTCCATTTGTTCAATAGATTCGTTCAGTTCTAGAATTTTGTTGTTGACTTTTTGTCTAGATGATCTGTCTGTTTGTGATAGTGGGGTGTTGAGGTCCCCCACTACAACTGTACTAGTGATTATTTGGTTTTTCTTGTCCATTAATATTTGTTTTGTATAGTTGGGGGGCATTAGTGCTTGGTGCATATTTATTTAGAATTGTCATCTCTTCCTCTTTGATTGTTCCCTTCATAAGGATGTAGTGATCTTCTTGTCTCTCTTAATTAGTTTTGGTTTGAAATCTACTTTGTCTGCACATAAGATTGCTACCCCTGCTTTTTTCTGGTATCCTGTGTCATGGAGAACTGTTTTCCACACTTTTACTTTCAGTCTATGAATTGCTTTTTGAGTTAAGTGTGTTTCTTGTATCCAGAATATTGTTGAACTTTGATTATTAATCCATTCTGCCAGTCTGTTTCTTTAGATTGGTGAATCAAGCCCATTAACATTGATGGTTATAATTGATAGATTTTGACTCATCCTTGTCATGATGTTTTACTGTTGTTGGCTCTTTTATTTCTTATTTTTCCCCCCCTCTCCCTTTAGTTTCTTGCCTTGCCTGGTGGCTGCCCTCAGTTGGCCCTCATGGAGTTGTGACCTTCATTGTCTTTTTGTAGGATATTGTTTAGAATTGTTTGGAGTGTTGCTTTGGTGTTCATGAAATTTCTCAGCTGTTCTTTGTAGTGGAAGTATCTAATTTCTCCATCAATTTTGAAAGATAAATTTGCAGGATACAACAGTCTAGGTTGGAAGTTATTTTCCTTTAGCACTTGAACTACTTCACTCCAGGCTCTCCTTGACTTTAGGGTTTGTGTTGAGAAGTCTGTTGTGATTCTGATGGGCTTTCCTTTGTATGTGATTTGTTTCTTTTCTCTAACTGCCTGTAGAATTTTGTTCTTCTGTTGGGTTTCTGGGATCTTGACTATTATATGTCTAGGTGTAGATTTTTTTGATCATGGCTAGTTGGAGTTCTATATGCCTCACTTATTTGTATGTCCAATTCTCTACCCCTCTCTGGGAAGTTTAATACTATTACTTCTGTGAACAGTTTTTTATGTCTATTGTACTTTCTCCTTTTTTCTCATGGACTCTTATCAGTCTTATGTTATTCTTTGCATCATCTAGCAGCTCTGGGTTGATTTTTCATGGTCCCTTACTATTTTGAAGAGATCTCTGTTTTTGTGGTCACTCACCACAAACCTGTCTTCTATATCTGATAGTCTATCTTAAGATTCCTTTAATCTGCTGTGAATACTTTCAATGGAGTTTTTAATGTCCTGGATATCTATTTGAATCTGTTTCATGGATTCCATTTCTTTCTTATGTTGGGTGATCATGGTTTCCATTTCTTTCTTATGCTGGGTATATTTTTCTATATTTTTATCTGTTTTTCTGTTTTAGAGTCTCCAATCACATATTTCACTCTGCTCACCATCTCTGTAGTTATCTGGGAAATTATTTCTTTTCTGTTTTGAATTTTTCTAAAGCCTCATTCATCTGTTTTGTTACTTCCTGTGCTATCAGTTCATGGTGTCTAGGTGGTTGATTATCATATTTTTCCACCTCATTTCCCCCAGAATTTGCCTTTGGTAGGGTGGAAGTCTGAGTTTGTTCCTTGCTTAAGTGTCTTCTCATTTTTATTTTTGGTACCGTCCTTGGTTTAATTCCTGGGTTGATACTTCGAAATTGCTTATTGTAAGTATCTTCATTGCTTGTATTTAGAACCCTTGTGGAAAGATTGCTTTTCAGAGGTGTTTTCCAGATATAGCTGGTGTTTAGGTTTTGAGTCTCTAATGACTCTGAGGCTATCTCATTTTTATTATACCAGGAAGGCGATCAAAACACCTTAGCCCAAATGATACAATCAGCAACATCATAACATTAAGCACAGCTGAGAAAATGACAACTTGTGGTAGTTATTAATCTATCACGTTTAACTGTGTGAATTAAATCAAAATCAAGGACCAGACCAACATAAGTTTATAATGAATAACCTCTTCAATATAGCAACTTTACACTTCAGGATGGGGAGTTAGAAAGAGTTGGGGAGGGATGGATAGGTAGGTAAAAGGATAGGGAAAGGTTAGCAGTGAGGCCAAAGGACACAAGAAGATCATGCAAACTCTAAGAAACTGTTGAAGAAAAGAGGAAAACACAGAATGAAAGAACAAAGATGAGAGTAGAACAATCTAACAGAAATAGGCAAGCTAGAAATTGTGTTTACTTTCCTTTGAAACTTATGACAACTGAGAGAAGGAAAAAGAGAAGAAAAGAAAAATAAAGAAGAAATTCAAATTAGATCCAAATTAGGAACAAAAAGGGAGATGAAGAACAATGTGGGACAGCAAGAGAATGAGGGAGAGAGAGAGGAAAAGAAAAAAGAAAGAGAAAAGAGAAAAATAAAAATTTGAAAGGAGTATAAAAAATTAAATATTAAATACAAGAGAAAAATTTTTTTGCAAATAACAAATAAAAAATGAAAATGAAGGTCCTTCTTCAGGGTATGTCTCTGATGTCACAATAGACAACGTGGGCAGTCATGTACAGATATAAGTCAGTGAGTCTCAGCAAGCCAGTAGCAGACCCGTGAAATTCAGTCATATTTCTGGCTGCCAGTCCCAAGTTGAGTTCCCTGTCCTCCTGCAGAGTTGAACTCTGAAAGATTCTACTGCAGGTTCCAGCTGCCCTTCCCTTGAAGATACTCCAGGTTCCAATGGGAGGTGATGATTCCCCCAACTTACCAGTACGGTGTTCTGGTATTCCTTTATCGCAGAGATTCTCTTCACTTTTCCAGTGGGCTTCAGTTTTCATCAAGGAGCCTGAGAGAGGCCCTCTTTCTGTTGTTCACTTCTGTTCAATCTTCTGGAGAGCAGGACAATGGCCTTTATGAACCCTGTGCCTCTGTAGTGTGGAACAGGTAGCAGTGCAACCAGGGGGCCAGATGGGGGTGGGAAGGATGAGCTGAGAGGTCGCTGTGGGCGTGGCTTCAAGACTGAGAGGGGGCTCTACGTTGTGCTCCAGCTCGTCCTTAATAATTATTTTCTGTCAAAATACAGAGGTTTTGTCCAGATGTCTTAGAAGAAACAGAAAAACAGGGGGGACCAACTGACCCTTGGAAGCTATTTCCACGTCATATTCCCCTCAAACTCCCAAGGCTGGAGAATTACAATGCAGTCTTGAAGGAAGGTCTCAAACTTGGTCACACATAAAAATCACTGGGTCCACCTCTGGTAATTCCAATAAATTGCTGTGTCAAATTAATTAATTTTTAAAGTCTCCACTGGTATTTAAGAATTTCTCTAAGTTTATCAATCTACTAATTTGTTGCATTAAACCAAAAGACAAGCACATTTTTTAGTTGCTATATCCAGCCTGTTTTACAGACTTTACTCTGGTCTAAAGAAAGTTACTCATGCATTGGTTAAGACTTTTAAACATTAAATTTTCATGAATATGAGCTCTGTTATCCTCAAAATCCTAACCAACTCCCTACTTGTAATGTGTAACCTAGTTCACTAATTTATTTCTTTGATATTGCTATTTGAGTTAAAAGAACATATTTAGGGGGATTAATTCACACTATCATAGAAATCAGAGAACAAGTAGTAATTGGGCTTTTTTTCCTTTTATTCCTTTCAGTTTTTGAATTATTTTTATCATGTGTGACCAGAGTGTACTATCAATATTTTACTGAAGATTTAAATTATAAAAGTTATTCAGTGAATTTTATTAGCAGTTCTAAATTTTGATAAGAGAAATTAAATAAACAAAATTTCATTATTAATTATGCCTTAATAAGATTCTGCAAAAATAATATAGCAAGATAATATAACAGAAAATAATTCATGAAAGTTAAACTTTTTTCCTAAAATAAAAATGGGACATGATTATAATCCCTCCCCTCCACAGTTAACATTAAATCTAAACTAGAACCCGTGAAAAATAAGTCCAATAAATACTTTTCTCATATTGTAACTTTTGATCCTAAGTATTCATATTATTGTGTATTTCATGTAGACAAAACATATATTCTCATAATCCTTTTCCACAATATAAACCAATGACAGCTGCAAAACTCAAAATCTTTCACAGTAACATGTCAAGGGTGGAAAAAAAGGCCAGTGCTTGTCCCATACCTATGGAAAGAGGGAAAGTAAATCAAATCAATATTTGTAAAAGTGTTTTGACAAATTTAAAATAAAGGCTGTTAAGAACGTTGCCAAATAGGAAATTAATTCATGTTATAGAAATGCCTTAGTAGTATAGAAAATTGAAATGAATTGACTCGGAAACTCTAAATCAAACAGAAGTATTCCAACATAAAACATCAACATTTAATATCTGTAATAGAAAGATTATTCCTCTATTTTCTCCTGGAAAAACTACATATCTAAAATATAATAACTGTAATATAAATAGTAATAACAATTATAAAAGTCTTGTACAGTATGATATTCATGATTTTTTTCTACCACCTAGATAAGTTAGGTGACTACTATGTACAAAATTGTTCTTAGATATTTTTCTTCTAATAGTTAAATAAAGTACAATCCAACTGGATATAAAGGAGAAAGTTACAAGATAATCTTTTTATTCATAAGTAGATTAAAATTGTCAAAAGCAAAGGGGACTCCTTATTTTAGTAAATATCCATGATATTATAAAACTAATTTTGCTTTTATATGCATTCAAATTTGCCTATTATATAATATAGAATTTATATAGTAGTCACAAGAAAGAAGGAAAAAGTTCTCAGCTACAATAAAGCTTATTTATAATGCAAAAATGAATAAATTAAAGCTGGATTTAACCATACTAAAATTATTTTGGGCACTGATAAATGTTGTAAAATATGAAGCAGGTCCCTAGGCTCAAAGGATAAGGAGTGTGTCTTGAAACTACTGCTGCATAGGAAACCCCATTTCCAGTTTGCATGTTTATTTTGAAGGGAGGTTGATTATTACTAATATATGAGCATTGTTCAATAACCCCAGCCATTTTTTAATCAGAGTCTGTGTTCACAATACTAAACCTTAGTTTACAAGATGATTTTACAGCTATAGAAATAAAAAGGTTCTATAATATGTTTGGAATCAGAGAAGTTCTGGATAGTGGAAGCCCTAATATGTCTCACTGCAGACTTACAAGGTTAAAAAAGGAAGACTGAGCCAATACTTAACACAAGAAGAACATTGCTGATTTATTTTCAAAAAATTACTAATATATTTGTGGCCATATTTAAAGAAACCTAAATAAATTCCAAAGTGAAAACACAAATGTTGCATTGAAAATAAAAAACAGAAAAGTCGTAGAACATCTATGGGTAGGGAAAAATACTTTAGTCCAAAGGAATAATCCTATTTTAAACAGTCTCTTCAATAGAAAAAATAGGAAATAAAAAACAATGGAATGGCATCTTCAGTACATTGAAAGAATAGAGTGTTGACATGATTCAAAATTCAGAAAAGACAATTTTTGATAATGACAGCAAAATGAAATTTGATGAATTTCCATATCCACCCACACTGATAGAATTTACCATATGCAAAACCAAATAAAAAGTTATTATAGATAGATCATCAAGGAAAATATAACAGGATCACTATGAGAAATATGCAAATGGAGGAAAACATGAAGGGCAATAGAATAAGGAAAAATATGGATAAATACAGAAATATTTTGGTAATAATATTCCTGGTAGTACAGGAATATTTTGTATGATTAAAATATAAGCAGAATTAGAATGCATGGCAATCATAAGTTTGCAAATGTCCTTATATTATGTAAGCAATATTTTATAAAGAAAAGTATTTTATTACAGTATAGTGAAGCAAATATTTATTTTGTACTATCTAAAGCAACTATTAATACATAATAATAATAATACCTAATACATAATAATAACATGCATAATTAAAAGCATGTATAAAGTCAATTATAATAAAATATCAATACAATAAAAGACAAAAAATAAAATGAAAGATAAAGAAAAGAATTAAACAATAAGGAAATTAATATATCCTAATATGTGAACTCATACATATTGATTATTGCCTTAAGTATTGTGAGCTAAATATTTAAATAAAAGTAAATACTGCCTATGAGAAAAATTGGTAAATTGCTTGTAATTGAAAAACTTTAAGTATAAGAACAAGACTGGTGCCATAGCTCAGTGGTAGAACAACTGAGTAGTAGCATGAGGGATGCCTGAGCTCAGATCACCAGCACCACAAAATATGTAAATACATGATAAATATGAGGCCACAGAATCATTGAAAGTAAAAGACAGAAAATGATGCATCACACAAATAATTACTAAATTTTCATATATGTACTAAATCTGAAAACAAGCATTTTGACAGATAACAGATGAATCCATTTTTTCATATAATTATAAAATGAGTATTTAATATTATGACTTCTATATACAAAGTGAAAATTGACAACAATAAACAAATATAAATAAATTCACAATTAGGTTTGGTAATTTCAATAGACTTCTATCAGTAATAATAAAGTAAACATATAATAATAAGTAATGCAGAGAAGACCATTTAGAACATGTGATCAACAAAACATTCCAATTAGCAATAACATAATACACATTCTTTCTCAAAATCAATATAACATTTGCCAGAATTCATAATGAGTCATTAAAAATTTCAATTTAAAGGATTTTCTCTAAAAACTCAAATGAATAAATAAATTGTGGTATATTATTTCAATGAAATGCAACATATGAATGAAAGTGAGTGAAATATTGCTTCACATACAAAAATACACAAGTCCATAAAAATAATTTTAGGTTCTCTAGAAAATTCATTTGCCATTGTCATTAAAACTATATTTAGTTTGAGGCCTGTCCACACAAAATGTTATCATATTATGTATACACATATATGTATGTGTATACATTTGCACATATGTATATATGTGTATAGAATACATATGTATATACATGACCTTCTACTACCCCAAAATGACCTTCTGCTACCACAAAATCAATAATTATTGTATAAATATATGATTAACAAAGACACATTTGATGATACTCTTTGAACATGTTGTATCTATAGGTTTATTTCATTTATTGCCCTTCAACTTGGACACTTTTGCTGCCTGTTCTGCCAAAGTATTAGAGACTGGGAAAAGTAATGATTTCTATGGGTGAGTCTGTGATAATACACAGAAGGGCAGTATGATTATGCCCTAATTTTTTAAAAAGTTGAGATTATGCTCTGTGTATGTTTTTCCTTTTATTTTATTAGTACATGTTGGCAGCACATGAAACTTACATTCATTTCGGGGTATAGGTGGTTGTACATAACACAGCTTGTTTCTTTTATAATCCTGTCCCCTTCCCACCCTCCTTCCTCACTCTGTCTCTAAATTCCCTTTCCCTGTTTTCATTCTTCTTGTTATCATCATTCTTAGCTCATGTTTATGACACATAATGTTTACATTCATTGTGGGTATTTTGTACCTGTACAAGATGCATCTTATATATTTTAAGAATTTAACAAAAAGCTACTTTGTGTATAAAAGTTCACGTGTCAAGGGTATTTTCAATTGCAAATCTATAATTGTTTACTTATATAGGGCATATCCAAATTGCTAAGAAAAGTGAAGTTTCTAAAGATTTAATTATAGAGGTTTGATAAGATAGTTATACTTTCTGGGTATGAAGTAGGATACAATGATTAACTATAATATCTTGCTTAAGTAATTTTACTATATTACACTATAAATTTAAGTTCCTGAATATTTATGTAAAATAAATAAATTTATGATTGGAAAAGGAAAAAATATTTTTATTCTTAATTTTCTCTAATGTCAGTATATAATTTTTATTTTTAACAGTAAAGGATAAATTTTCTTTTCAAATATAAATTCTACAGGTTTTGTTACTGCCAATTGAAAATGTGCATTGTTACTTGTTTATTTTTCTTTATTAAGTAAACTATTTCTTTGCAAATACAGCCCTAAATAGCTAATTAGATTTCCTAATACCATGAGAAACCATCATGGGGATAATGTACAAGTATTGTACCATCAGCAAAATTAAAGAGGAAACCACCTAATACTTTGTGTTTTTGTTGTTGCTGCTGTTGTTGTTACTTTGCATTGCAATTTAAGCTTTAAAGGCTTTTTTCATATTTTTAATATACCAAATCATGTCTGCCTCTAGAGCTTACATTAATGGACAGAGTACCAAATTACAAGAGTAAGCTAATTTGCACCCAAGCATTTCATATTAATGAAATAGATCTTTTAGATATCAGGGAATATGTACCCTTCCCAATTTATTCATATTCTATTCTTAGTGCAATGGAGAGTGCTTTTGATGAAATTTTTTCCTCAGTAACCTCACTAGATATAAGTGTAAACCTTCCTGTGAGAGAACTAGTGCCAAAAGCTACTGTAAATATTTATAGAGAGATTCTTGTCATAGAGAATGAGAAAGAAAGAAAAATAGAGGTACTGTAAATAATTTGAGATGGGAAGAAAAGTTGCAAAGATTACATGAAGGATGTGTGCAATGTTTCCATATAAAAGTGAAAATTCATCATACACAAATTGTTTAATTTCATTTAAAACCAGAAACATGTTTTCACTTTATAGGTGACAAATCATATAAACAATGGTGTGTGTCTCTGTTTTCTTCATATCAGCTACCAGAATGTTCTTTTTACATACTTAAACTGCTCAATAAGAAGGGCAGCCTGGAAGGAAAGGAAAGAATTGTGTAAATTCCCTGCAATTTCACACAGAATATCCAGGATATTCAGGCAAAATAGTTCTTTCGATGTATGTAGATTCTCAGTTCTTAAACAATAAATTAACAATGCATAAACTGAAAAGATTTGATCAGTACTTTGTTCAAATCTTAATTGAACTACAAAACAGTATTTTATCCTTAGTATTGATAAAAAATTTTGTTGAAGAGTAGTGTAAAACTATGTTCTTATATTTTGCTTATAGATTTAAATTACTCATACCAGTAAGCCTCTTGTCAGGAACAATAGATCTTGTCATGAAGAGATAAAAATATGGTATTCTTCTTCCTCTAGAAACAAGAAGTGATTAATTCAAAATAGACAATTATGAAATTGCTCAATATTAATAGGCTGTTAATATTAATTATCTTATATTAATAAAAATTACAATTAATTACATACTGAAAGATTTAGGGTAAAATCATGTAGTGTTAAGCATTTCTTCATGTATTTACTGGCCATTTGCATTTCTGTGAAGTCTTTATTCATTTCACCTGCCCATTTTTTATTGGATCTTTTTGTTGAGGGGGTGATTTTTTTTTTGCACCCTTGCATAGATTCCAAATATTAGTCCTCTGTCTGAAGAATAACTGGCAAAATGGTTTTGCCAATTTGTCAGTTGTCATTTCACTCAGTTGGTTGGTTTTAGGATATTTATTCTTTTTCTTCCTTTTTTGTGTTATGCAGAACCTTTGTAAGTTGATACTTTCCCATTTTTGATTCTTGGTACTATTTCCTGTGCAACCAAATTCCTTAATAATATGTTTCCCAGGAAGGCCTAGACAGCTTTCTCAACATGCTTCTAATAAATTAACCTTTTTTTTTGAGGTTAATTACTAAGAGTTCCTTGGTGCTACAATAATTTATGTAGTGGATTAAAAATTGTTATGATAGCCAATCTCTTCATTTGCATCTTTGCAGCCACTGAATTCTAAGATGTGTTTTTGTTTAGTAACACTGTCATTGCATTTTAGAGAATAAGTATGAGAAGTAACTGCTCTAAATAACTACCAAATGATTGGCTTTGATCCAAATGATCCCCATTGTTTTTTGCCTCTTTGACCCTTCTTGGGCCTCTCATTTTTCTTGTTATACCTTATCAGTCTTACCATCTTTAACTATCTCATGCTACTAGTCTCTGTTTTCATATATCTTCTCTTATAACCTACCACTATGTGTGTAAGTGTGTGATCATTTACATCATTCCATGCATTACCTTATGTGAACGTTATTACAAGAAAAATTTTTAAAATGCTTTGCCACTGCCTAACACAGTAATGCTAATTGAATTTCTGTCATTATACCATTTAAAATCATTTTCTCTACTATCTACAGCCTATCTACAGCCTGAATTCTACACCAGTGCCACACATTTTCAGTTTTTGTGTAGTTCCTACTCCTTTCTAAGTACTAATCTGTATGCTTTTTGTAGAAATTAGATAGAACAAGTCATATTCCAATAATAAAACTTAGTTTTAAAAGAATATTCTTTTTCTACATAGGTGTGTGTGTGTGTGTGTGCAAGTGTGCACGTGTGTGTCCTAGTTCTTTGAGGTATCTCCATACTAATTTCCACAGTGCTTGCACCAGTGAACACTCCCACCAGCAGTGGAGCAGGGTTCCTCTTTCCCCACAGCCCTGCCAGCATTTGTTGTTGGTTGCTTTCATGATAGCAGCCATTCTTTCTGGAGTGAAGTGGAATCTCAGCATTGTTTTCATTTGCATCTCTCGAATGACCAGTGATGTTGAACATTTTTTCATGTATTTATTTGTTATTTTTACTTCTTTGTCTGAGAAATGTCTGTTCATTTCAGATGCCCATTTTCAGATTGGGTCTTTAAACTTGGGAGGTCTGATCTTTTCAATTTCTTTACAGATTCGAGATAGTAGACCTTTGTCTGAGGAAAAGCAGGTGAAAATTTGTAAATAGGGAGGAATGGAGGGGTTGAAGGGAGGGCTGGGCAAGGGTGAAAAATAAGAACCAAGAGAGATTATGTAAAGGTGTAAATTTCCAATAATGAATGTTATTATATTTTATACATAAAATGTACCAATGATTAGAATGAATAATCGATAATGCAAAATAGGAAGAAAAGGTCCAAAGGGGTAGGGGTAGTGGGAGGGGCAGGGGAAAGGAAAGAAGGGAAAGGAAAAATGATGAGAAATGGAAAAAATGGAAATAAAGTCTTTGTAAATACGGAAGGGTGGAGGGGGTGAAGGGAGGGCTAGGAATGGGGAAAAAATAAGAACCAAGATGCATTATGTAAAGGTACAATTCCCAGTGAGAAATGTAAATGTGTTGTATACCTAAAATGTACCAATAAAAGAATTTAAGAAAAAAAAATACTTGGGCAAGTTGTTTTGTTTTCTTTTGTTTCCAGATAACTTTTAGATGTAAAATTAATTCCTTGATCTAAATATTATTATTCCTTTAGTTCATACTTAACTGTATAGTTCCATCTTTCTAATCACAAGTAGGTTAACTCCCATCTACTCTTTCATTTCAACCCAAATGAAATGCAAATGAGTCTCAAAATTAAAGTGTTTAACTATAAATATGATTCTATATGTAGATCAAGGTAAAATGAATATTAAATTACATTTTTAGTGGTTCTTAGATACGATTTGTTTCATATTTGAGAAGGAAAACAACTACTCCTTGCTAACAGTTCAAGAAGTTATTCCATGAATAGAAATAATAAGCATATTTCATTCAAATAGGTCAAACAAAATGTCTTAACTAATGTTATCTCTGATATATTTGAATAATTTTTATTACTAATTCTAGATCTACATGATTTAGGGATGCAGCATTAAATTCACATAATATAGTATATATGGCATGACCACAATCATATGTACTTCCTAAAATCTTCAAAAATTATTAATTAAATGAAATCTGAGTAATTAGAATAAGAAGAAACAAGAGATAGTCAGTGGGTCATTGACGTCTCAAGCCATTTCAAATTGACCTCAAAGATTTATTTTTCTGGTACACTGACTTTTAGAGAATATATTTCTCAAATAAGTTAGGAAAGAAATCATTCATAAAATAGAATAGGATGATGTTAAAATTGACAGTGAAAAACATGATGTTTATTATTTTTGAGAAATTTATTGCCAGAACCTGTAAGCATAATCCATTGTGTAATTTAAACTAAATCATCGTTTTTTCAATTTTTTTTTGCTTAAATTATTTTATTGGTACATTTTAGGTATACAAAATGTTTACATTTATCATTGGGTGCTTGTACCTGTACATGATGTATCTTTGTTCTTATTTTTTCCCCATTCCCTGTGCTCCCTTCACTCTCTCCACCCTTATTTAAAAAGACTTTGTTTCCATTTTTTGTTCTTCTGGATGCATATTGAGGCCATACTATTAGGGGAAATAAATAGGACTCACATGTGTAAATATCAAATAGTGTCTCTAGTGTGAGAAACTGAAAGTGTAAATAAGGATTAAAATAATTACAATGAATAATTGATAATGTGAAATAGGAAGAAAAGGTCCAAAGGGGTAGGGAAAGTAGGAGGGGAAAGGGAAAGGAAAGAAGGGAAAGGAAAAATTATCTTTTTCTTTTTTTTTCCGATATGCAGAATTTATTAAGCTTTGCATGATATAGAGCAGTTTCATTTGCTTCCAAAGTGCTAACAAAAGCTCTAGCAATCTAGAATGGCAGCACATCATTTTATAACAATTAACATCGTAGCTTTTCAAATTTGGTTTTCAGAAGAATTTATCTTCAAGTAAATCTAATCATGCTTTTAAAAATTGCTTTAGGTCACTCCAAGCTTGGCAGTTAACATTTGGCATAAACAAGAAAACAATCACAATTTGATAAATAACAGATAACACTGTAGGCCATAAACATACAGCATAAAGAAATGGTGGTGTAAGTCAGCAGTTATTAAGTTACTAGAGTACCTTGGCCTCTATGCAGAGGGTTTGATTCACTAGCCTGGACACCCAGTTTTTAAAGTAGAAAGTATCATTTCTAACATTGCAAACAAGTAGAGAATGAGGAATTCATTTTTTTTTGGTTCTGGGGATCGAACTTCGGACCTTGAGCTTGCAAGGCAGATGGCAGAACCACTGAGCACTGAGGAATTCATTTTTATTAATAAATTACACCCTCACAAGATAGAATCAACATCTTAGCATAAAAATGCTCAAGTTGTATCAGTCATAACTGTGTGCTTATTTTAAAAGGTGCTAAATGGATTAAATGGAGACAGCAATGTTTCCCCTAATGTGATTGATCTTACCATGTTTACAGCTATCAAGACCTGAAACTTCAGGTGTTCGAACTGAACTTTGAAGAGCACACATATTTCAACCTGATATGCTTGATTTGGTTATTTGGTCAACTGTCCATTTACTCTGAAATTAAAATTTTAACATTGTCAAAAGGTGATATAAGTGGCATAATAACAAATATGCTGAAATGGTTATAGTCACAAATGGCAGCTAACAAGGATATGGGGAGATCCCACTCTCAAGTCACCCAGTAGTTGGAATTACTGTATATACTGTCCACCCAACTACAAATTGGATTTAAAGCTGTTTACTTTAGTCTGGCATCTTTACACACCCAAGATATGTACCTTATACAAAAACAGTGTTTATTCAAAACCAAATTTTTTGTAGCGGTGAAGTTCTTGCCTTAAATGTAAATAAAATGGCACAGAAACTTTTAAGAACCAGGACTCAGAAAATTTAAAAGAATAATTTGAGTTAGGAATCAAATATACAGAGTCAAAAAAGGAAAAAAATCATCTAGAAGACAAAAATCCAAGTAGCATCTCAGATGCAGAGCAATTTTGTAAAGTAGGAAAGCAGCTGTGATCATCTGCAGCTTCTCAGATCATTCTAGAGGCCGTTTATTTAGGGAAATACTATTATACAGACAAGAGGAAGTACCTTGTCTGTATAATAGTATTTCCCTAAATAAAGGGCCTTGAATGCACATCCAGCGCATTTCCTGAGAGTAGAAATGAAGATATTTTCATTTTGTTTTACTCACAAACTATTTGTCAAAGAACTATGTAAAGCTAAATAAAAGCACATCTTGTAGAAATCCATAGCAATGAATGTTGACAAGATGTGCTTGGATCTTGCTTGCAGCATCTGGCAGTGGGTAGTGGAACAAAGGTAGCAATCTCACGGGCTCTCCTGTGTCTGTTCTGGAGGTGGCTCTGTGGCGGTGGCATCAGCATTTGCAGTTGAATTCAAGACTTCTCCAAAATCACTGCCAGCAGACTTGGTTCCCCTTAGTTTAGACTTTAAGTTTTCGACCTTTTCTTCAAATGACTTGAAAGTTGGGGAGTTTTTTATGTCTTCCACTTTTTTGGTGATAACAGAGGGTCAACAGATGAAAAGGCCTCTGAAGCCTTCTGTTTGGCCTGAGATAAGGTTTCAGAGGTCTTCCTGTATGCGGACATGGCTGTCACATCCTGCCACCCTTTGGCAATGTTCTGTTTAGCTCCTGTAGTGAACCAATCCCAAGTTTCGGCTTGATGTCTGCTAGATGCTTCTCTTTTGCTGCTAACACTTGAGACAGAATTTGGATTTCTTCTTCCACCTTTACCAGCTCTCTTCTCAGCTCATCCTGCTCCTCTTCCGAGAGCGTCTAGGTGGTGCTGAGTGAGGGTGGCTGCAGCATCTTCTCCTTCCTCAGGTACTGGGTCTGTCCTCAGTGATCCAAGTTTCTCAGTAGGTGATCCGGGTGGAGATGAATTCCCAGTATGGAACAGGTAGAGGTAGTTTTTGTTCACTCCTGCATTGAAATCGAAAGGGGACTGATGGTCTTCATATAAGTCTGTTTCTCTGTGATCCATCATCCCAGGCAGAGGCAGAACGCATGACTTTGCGGCTGCCTCAGCTCCCTCCGCAGTCGCTCGCCCCTTTGGCCTTATTCCCTTCGCCCCAGCTTGCAAGCTCACAGAGACTGTATTTCGGGTTTGGAGGCCCCGCCCCCAACCTGAGCGTCCTGGCTACAAAAACCATCTTTTTCTTAGTGAGTTTCTGCTGTTGCTTTTAAAAAGCTGCATTTTGATTGAGAAAAGAAGAAAGAATAGCATCCCTTTTTTTGTTCTAAAATCGGTTGCCTTTGTAAAAGGAATTAACACTAATGCTTTCTTTGGTATAACTAAACATAATGGAACAATTACACAGGCCCCTTACACACAGAGATAGATAGTCTTCAACATCATGTTGTGGTGCCTTAAAAATTGAACTCTGGAGCAGAGAGGTTCTATTTGGATGCCTGTTCTTTATTAGTGTGTGACTTCAGAAGATACCTGGCTCATCTATTCATCAGTGTGTTTACTGGTAGCATGGGGAAAACAATAGAAAAGTAGTTCCCCTTATCTACAGCCAATATGTTCCAAGACGACAAATAGGTGCCTGAAATAGAAGGACTGCAAAAAACCCTTATTTTTTCCTATGCAAACATGTGTATGATAAAGTTCAATTTATAAAAGAAGCACAGTAAGACATTAATTACAGTGAGTAATAAAATATAACAAGTATAACAATATGCTGCTTCAAGAGTTATTTAAAAATATGAATTGTTGCTTCCTGAAATTTTTTATTTACCATTTTTAGGCTGCAGTACCACAAGTAGCTAAAACAAAAACAAGAACCTAATAAGGAACAACTTCTGTACCTACTTCACATGGATGTTATGATATTAAATACAGAATGAGTTAATCTCTTTAAAATGTTTAGAAGATGTTGAGAACATTGTAAGACATGTGAAATGAAGAAGTGTACAAAAATCTGAGACTATAATGTTATGCTGGTTTTCATTTTTTATTTCACTTAATATATTACAACCTGAAAATACCATTACTCTTTCCAACAACACTATTTCATATTATAGTGTACCTAGAAATAACTTCTATTTGAATATAAATGTTCTAAAACTGTCATTTTAAAAATGGTATCTTTGTAGTACACTGTCTGAATTTCTACCATTTTATACTCCTGTCAACTAAATGATAGTGTATTATTTGCACATAAGCTGTGCACACTAGACTTAGAATTTAAATATTGAGCATATTCTATGCTAATGAAAAAACAATTTAATGTTAAAAATAAGGGCTTGGAAATTATGTGCCATGAGCATATTCATAGAACATTAAGGGAAGAATAGGTACTGGGATTTTGGCAGTATTTAGCCTTGAAATAAAGAAATGCCTGGTAATTTCCTTTTCTTTGTTTTCTACTTTTGATTATACCACTTTTTTTTCTTTGGCGGTACAGGGTATCGAACTCAGGACCTTGCGCTTGTGAGGCAGGTGCGGTGCTGCTGAGCTAAATCCCCGGACCCTTGATTATACCACTTTGTATAAAAGTGCAAGAATATAACTATGCAAGGTAGTCAGATGATATTTACCATATTTTAAAACCTATCACATCAATGCATTTCTCATCATCAGTCCCTACATAAAGCTATGTCATCAGGACAATTTCATCTTTCAAATAACCTGTAACATTTTATGCATTGTTTATGTGAGGGGGTCAGATGCCAGGTTTATTTTTTTTTAACTATATATATGCAGTACATTTTTACTTTCCTCATGGAGAATAGATACATATACATAACACATTTTATTTCCTTCTTTTCATCCCTTTCCTCATCCCTCCCTCCTTAAATTGTGCTGCTTAGTTTGCTCTTTAATATTTCTGAGATTTTTTGTTTTTAATTTTTATTTCAGAACTGTACTTTGTACTGTTTCTTCACATAATTCCTTTTACAAAGCTAATTTCTCAATATATCTTTAATCAGGTTTAATTTAGATATAAATTAATCAGCTTGCTGTTACTGATGGAGACTCCAAGAATTCCTTTAGCTAGTAAGAATTTCCTAATTGTAAAAATATGCAGACCAGCACGTCAGGTAGTGGTTGACTTGGCTTTGTTGATGTCCTTCTTTTACAGCTAGTTCTAATGTCTTTGATCTGTTGCTGCTCTTATACCTCCTACATTACAGAAACTTTATGGTAGGAAAGGATTATAAACTCCAGAATATACTTCTACCTCAGCATGTTTTCTTGGCATAAAATAGCCATTTAACAATATTTGCTGGTCAATAAAATATTATGGAACTTGGGAATAGAAGATATATAGATATATATTTATATGTGATATGTCATAAAAAAGAGCCATACAAGTAGTTTGGAATATTTACATATAATTTCATTATTTTAAGCCTATCAGAACTAATTTCATTAGTTTTTATTTTAAAATATTCCCTGTATCAGTTAGTTTTTGTTTTTGTGTTTTTTTTCTTTTTTTACTGGGGATCTAACCTGGGACCTTGTGCTTGCCAAGAAAGCGCCAGAACCACTGAGCTGAATCCCCGGCCCTCATTTAGTTTTTTATACATAGCAAATTAATCCATAATTCTTTGACTCAGAACTACCACCACTTTTTTTTCAGTACCTGAACTAGAACTCAGGACCTTGTACTTGCCATGCAGCAGTGCCACTAAGCTAAATCCCCAGCCCTCATTTATTTATTGTGTAGTCATGTTTGCTCTCTTGGGCTGATTTCTGTTGGGCTCTTTCATTGACAAACTAGGTATTGACTAAAGAATTCATGAGGGCATCACACATGTCTGGCAGCTAAAAATTTGTGTGGCTGGGGGATCAGAACTATAGGTTACCATGTTTATCCCTATTCCATAGAGCAGTCTGGATTTTCTCCTACAGTGGCAGGATTCCAAGAGAGAGCACAGGCTGCAGAGCTTTTTCAGGCCCTCTGTCAGACCTCTTGCAGCATCACTTCTATCAGATTGTCAGGCAATGTCTAGATCAACCCAGACTCCAGGATTGGAGAGCAGGCTATAACTATCAGTGGAGACCATGGGAATTATTGAGGCTGTTTTTTGCAGCCCACAAATGACTATTTTCCCTATTTGCTATTCTACACATATCAATGAATGTGAATAAGTTTTTGGTTCTTCCAAGTCCAGGAACTTTTTCTTAATTCCTTAGAGCCTTACTTTTGTTCATTAATTTATTTGATAAGTTTGAAATCTTTTCTGTCTTATTTTTTAATAATAAAGATTTTGTGACCTTTTTATAACAATATTACTGTTCATTACTTAAGTTAATAAATGTGAGTTTATTTCATATTGGTCATATTATTTTCTTATCTATATTTCCTTAACTATATATGTAAATGAAGTTGTGAAATGAATGTAGTGAAGACAAATGAATTGTAAATTTCTTCTTCAAATAGTCATCTGTTTCTTCTCTCAGTTATCTAAAACCTGCAAATAAAATACTTAGCCATTTTTACACATCTGTCCAGTTTATTTCACTTAAGAGTGTGGTTTCAAAGTGCATCCATTTATCTAGAAATGTCTCAAGTTTATCCTTCATTATGGTTGAGGAGTACTCCATTATATAAAAAAACACACCTTCTTTCCCTATTCACCAGTTAATGGGCAATTGGGCTGTTTCCAGGATCTAGCTATTACAAACTGTGCTGCTATAAGCATGGGTGAAACTGAAAATGTAAATAAGGACCAAAATATATAATAGATATTGTGAAATAGTAAGAAAATGTTCAAATGGGAAGGAGAATTGGGGGGAGGAAAAGGACAGAAGAGGAAAGAAAAAATGAGAAAAAAAAGATAAAATGGAAATAAAGCTTTTGTAAATAAGGAGAGGAAGAAGGTATGAAGGGAGGGGAGGGGAATGGGAAAAAAGAAAAACCAAGATATATCAAGTACAAGTACAAATTCCCTATGATGAATGCTATCATTATGTATGTCTAAAATGTACCAATAAATTTAATTAATTAAAAAATTCTTAGCTAATGGACGTCCTGAGACAAATTTCAGAAACTGTCATTCTTAAGTCTGGATGTGAATGACTGATGACTAAGTATAATAGTTGATGTTTTTACTCAAGACTGTTTTATTATTTCTTTACAAATAATGTCAAAGAGAATTCAAAGGCTGGTCCAATTTGCTACAATGAATGTAATATTGTAATGGAAATGAAATCTTACTATATATCACAGTATGTATAAACCATACACATATTTATAGTTTCTTTCCACTATTATAATTGCAAACTTGTAGAAATATATTATGACATACTGTGTATTTTAAAGCTATAAAATATTAGTATTTATTTTTTTCCAGTAATCCTTTTATTGGTACACAAGGTGCCACCAGTATGTACATAGTGGAAAAGGCTGTTATTATCCTGTAGCCTGAGGGAAAGAGCAATCATCCTTCATACAGCAAGAGGACCAATGAGCACCCTGGTGTTAGGACTCATACTAATGGTGCTAGCTTTTATTACAGCATTACAATTAAGACTTTAAATTACAGAGTCACGCAGAAAACACCGAATCAGCCTGCTGCAGACAGGCAGGTCTGCTGATGCAGTCCCAAGGTCACCAGTCAGGCTCAAAACACCAAATAAGCCCACGCCCTGGCAACAATCCACTGGACCACCCCCCTACTCCTTTGGTCTCTTCTCTCTACAGCCACCTGGTTCCACACTACAAAGACGCAGAAGACACCAGACCACCAGACCACTGTACTGGAGCTAATCAAGTTCTCAGCGTTTAAAGAATTCCTGCCCAGAGGTAGGGGCTTCTGAGCTGCTGTCCCACTGCTCCTGGTCCAGAGGAAGGGGCTGCCCACCACCATCCCTAGTACCATTCCCAGCCCAGAGGAAATGGCTTTTGGGCTGCAGTCTGTCCCGCCACTCCTGGCCCAGAGGTAGGGGCTTCTGAGCCACGGTACCACTGCTCCTGGTCCAGAGGAAGGGGCTTCTGGGCAGCCAAATGTCCTGCCACTCCCGACCCAGAGAAAGGGGCTTTCAGGCCACCATCCCTACCACCACTACTGGCCCTTGGCCCACTTCTCCCAGCTCAGAGGAGGTGAGCCGTGCAGATATCAAAAGCACCCTCGCTGCCCCCCCCCAGTCAAAATGAGAAAACACATAAATAAATCTCAAAACCAGACTTCAAGATCACCTACAGCAACCCCAAAGGGAAATAAGATGGAAGACTCTGATACTCAACCACCTGGACCCACTGAACTGACAACAAAAGGGGATCTGGAAAAAATGAAATCAGAACTAATTTCTCAGATAACAGGAGAAATTGTGCTCCTAGTGCAAGACATGATTAATAAATCTAGAGAGAAGCTGAGGAACATGATGGAATCCCAACATAGGAAACAAATGGAATCCATAAAACAGATGCAAATAGATTTCCAGGAGATGAAAAACTCCACTGAAAGTCTACACAGCAGAATGAGCCAATATGAGGACACAATTTCAAATATAGAAGATGAGATTGCAATTAATGACCAGGAAAAGAAAATTTGTTTCAAAATGATAAGGGAACACAAGAAATCAATCCAGCAGCTGCTAGATGATGCAAAGAAGAATAACATAAGACTGTTTGGAGTCAATGAAGAAACAGGAGAGAGTGCAGATGACATAAAAAAACTCTTCACAGAAGTGATGGCAGAAAACTTCCCAAGGAGGGGAAAAGAACTTGTCATACAGATAAGTGAGGCATATAGGATTCCAAATAGCCTTGATCAAAAAAAAATCTGCACATAGGGATATAATTGTTAAGATTCCAGAAACTCAACAAAAGAAGAAAGTTCTACAAGCAGAGAAAAGAAACAAATCACATACAAAGGAAAGCTCATCAGAATCACAGCAGACTTCTCAATACAAACCATCATGGCAAGAAGAGCTTGGAGTGACATATTCCATGCCCTAAAAGAAAACAACCTCCAACAAAGATTGATGTATCCTGCAAAACTATCTTTCAAAATTGATGGAGAAATAAGATAATTCCATGACAAAGAGCACCTTAGGAACTTTGTGAATACCAAACCAACACTCCAAAAAATTTTACACAATATCCTAGGAACAGACATTGAGGATCACAACCCCAGGAAGCAAAGCAGAATGAACCCATCTGGCATGACAACAAATTCAATGTAAAGTGGGAGAACCCAACAAAAAGAAAAAGTCATGGCAATGATAAGTCAATACATTTCAGTTATAACCATCAATGTTAATGGTCTTAATTCACCAATCAAAAGAAACAGACTGGCAGAATGGGTCAAGAAACAAAATCCAACAATATACTGCATACAAGAAACACACTTAATTCTAAAGGAAACTCATAGACTGAATGTTAAAGGGTGGAAAACAATACTCCATGTGACAGGAGCCCTATAAAAAGGACTAGCTATCCTCTTTGCAGATCAAGTTGATTTGAAACCAACAGTGTTTAAGAGAGAAGAAGGACACTACATCCTTGTAAAGGGAAGAATCCAAGAGGAAGAGATGACAATCATAAATATCTATGCACCAAACACTAGTGCACCCATCTATATAAAACAAATACTAACAGACATGAAAAGTCATATATGCACTAATACAATTGTAGTGGGGGACCTCAACACCCCACTGTCACAAATAGACAGATCAACTAGGCAAAAAATAAGTAATGAATTACTAGAACTCAATTGAATTCTTGAACAAATGAACTTAAAAGATGTTTACAGAATGTTGCACCCCACAAAATCAGAATACACATTCTTCTCAGCTGCACATGGGTCATTCTCAAAAATAGACCACATAGTCACACATAGAACATGTGTAAGTAAGTGCAAATGAATTGAAGTTATCCCTTGTATATTATCAGACCATAATGCAATGAAATTGGAGATCCATTATATGGATCCTGAATAACCAATAGGTCATGCAGAAAATTAAAGAAGAAATCAGACAGTTCCTTCAATTAAATGACAATGACAATACAACATAGTGGAATCTATGGGACACAATGAAAGCAGCCTTAGGAGGGAAATTCATAGGAGTGAATACGCATATTAGGAAAACAGAATGAGCCCAATTAAACAACCTGATGCTGAACCTCAAGCTTCGAGAAAAAGAAGAGCAGGACAAACCCAAAGCTCATACAAGGGAGGAAATTATAAAGATCAGAGGAGAAATGAATGCAATAGAGATTAAGAGAATGATACAAAAAAATCAATGAAGCCAAGAGTTGGTTCTTGGAAAGAATCAACAAAACTGACAAACCCTTAGCCAAACTTATCAGAAAAAGGACAGAAAAGGCCCAAGTCCATGCAATTAGTAATAAAAAGAGTGAAATTACAACAGACCCAGCAGAAATCCAGAGGATCATCAATACCTACTTCCAGAACCTATATGCCAATAAGATGAAAAAACAGAAGAAATGGACAGATTTCTAGATACATATGAATTACCAAAGTTGAATGAGGACCTAAAAATTCTAAACAACCCAATATCAACCAATGAAATTGAAAATGTAATTAAAAACTTATCAACTAAGAAAAGCCCAGGCCCTGATGGCTTCGCTGCTGAATTCTACAAGACATTTAGAGAGGAACTACTGCCACTACTGTTTAAATTCTTCAATGAAATTGAAAGGGAAGCAATACTCCCAAATTCATCCCTGGAAGCAAGCATCACCTTGATCCCCAAAGCAGAGAGAGACCCAACTGAAAAAGAAACCTATAGGCCAATCTCATTAATGAACATAGATGCAAAAATCCTTAACAAGATAATGGCAAATAGAATGCAGAAGATCATCAAAAAGATCATACACCCTGACAAAATGGGATTCATCCCAGGGATGAAAGAATGGTTCAACATACACAAATCAATCAATGTTATACACTATATCAATAGAGCCAAGGACAAAAAACATAAGATTATGTCCATAGATGCAGAAAAAGCATTTGACAAAATCCAGCATGCATTTATGATAAAAACCCTACAAAAAATTGGCATAGATGGTCTCTACCTCAAACTGATAAAAGCCATCATGAAAAACCAACAGCCAATATCATACTAAATGGTCAAAAACTGAAATCCTTCACACTAAAATCAGGAACAAGACAAGGATGTCCACTATCACCACTCTTGTTCAACATAGCTCTGGAAACATTAGCCACAGCAATTAAACAAGAGAAAGAAATAAAAGGAACAAAGATAGGAAATGACGAAGTCAAATTGCCATTATTTGCAGATGACACGATACTGTATACAGAAGACTCCAAGAACTCCACCAAAAGTCTTCTAGACTTAATAACCAAATTCAGTCAAGTAGCTGGTTAGAAGGTCAACATACAAAAATCAATAGCTTTCCTCTACACAAATGACAGACTCACTGATAGAGAAATATTTCAAACAATTCCTTTTGCAATAGCATCACAAACACTGAAATACCTAGGAATCAAGCTAACCAAAGAAATCAAAGACGTCTTCTCTGAAAACTATAGCATTCTGAAAATAGAGATTGAAAATGATATCAGAAAATGGACAGACATCCCCTGCTCCTGGGTAGGAAGGATTAATATAGTGAAAATGGCCATACTTCCAAAACTGTTATATAGATTTAATGCAATTCCAATTGAGATCCCAGCAGCATACTTCATGGACCTTGAGAAAACAATCCAAAAATTCATTTGGAACAAGAAGAGACCCAGAATAGCAAAAGCAATTCTAGGTAACAGAGACATGGCAGGGGGTACCACAATCCCCAACTTGAAACTCTACTACAAAGCTACTGTGATAAAAACAGCATGGTACTGGCAAAGAAACAGACCCGAGGACCAATGGAACAGATTGGAAGATGCAGAAAAAACTCCAGACACACCCAGCCATCTCATCTTCAATAAAGGAGCCAAACACTCTCACTGGAGGAAAGATAGCCTCTTTAATAAATGGTGCTGGAAAAATTGGGTTCAACTTGTGAAAGATTAAAACTAGACCTATATCTCTTGCCATGCATTAAACTAAAATTTAAATGGATTAAAGATCTAAATATTAAAATAGAAACTCTGAACCAGTTGGAACGGAGGTTAGGTAGAACCCTTGAAGACATTGGTGTAAGAAAAGATTTTATGAACAAAACCTCAGTTGCCCTTGAACTAGCACAAACAATCAACAAATGGGATCTCTTCTTATTAAAAAGTTTCTGCCTAGCAAGAGAAACTACCAGCATTGTGAAGAGACAACTCACAATGTGGGAAAAAATCTTCACCTGCTCTTCCTCAGACAAAGGTCTGCTATCTCGAATCTATAAAGAACTTAAAAAGATCAGACCTCCCACATTTAAAGATCCAATCCGAAAATGGGCATCTGAAATGAACAGACATTTCTCAGACAAAGAAGTAGAAATAGCAAATAAATACATGAAATAATGTTCAACATCACTGGTCATTCGAGAGATGCAAATGACAACAATGTTGAGATTCCACCTCACTCCAGAAAGAATGGCTGCTATCATGAAATCAACCAATAACAAATACTAGCAGGGGTGTGGGGAAAGAAGAACCCTGCTCCACTGCTGGTGGGAGTGTAGACTGGTGCAAGCACTGTGGAAATCAGTATGGAGATACCTCAAAGAACTAGGACTGGAAGTCCCATTTGACCCTGCTATTCCACTGCTGGGGATCTTCCCCATAGAATTAAAAGAATCATACCACACTGATATATGTGTGCCCATGTTCATAGCAGCACAGTTTCTGAGAGCTAAAACTTGGAAACAGCCCAAATGCCCATCAACTGGAGACTTGATAAAGAAAATGTGGGTTTTTTTTATAAAATGGTGTACTATTCAGCCAAAAAAATGAGAAATTAGAGACATTTGTAGCTAAGTGAATGCACATTGAGGCGATACTTTTAAGTGAAATAAATAGGACACACATGCATAAATACCAAATAGTTTCTCTGGTGTGAGAAACTGAAAGTGTAAATAAGGGCTAAATGTGTAATAGGTCATGTGAAATAGGAAGAAAATGGGTAAAGCGGAAGGAAGTGGGAGGGGTAGGGGAAAGGAAAGAAGGGAATGCAATTAATATGAGAAAATGGAAAAATAGGAACAAAATCTTTGTAAATAGGGAGGAATGGAGGGGTTGAAGGGAGAGCTGGGCAAGGGTGAAAAATAAGAACCAAGAGAGATTATGTAAAGGTGCAAATTTCCAATGATGAATGTCAGTATATTGTATACCTAAAATTTACCAATGAGTAGAATGAATAATCAATAATGCAAAATAGGAAGAAAAGGTTCAAAGGGGTAGGGGTAGTGGGAGGGGCAGGGGAAAGGAAAGAAGGGAAAGGAAAAATGATGAGAAATGGGAAAAAATGGAAATAAAGTCTTTGTAAATAGGGAAGGGTGAAGGGCGTGAAGGGAGGGCTAGGAATGGGAAAAAAATAAGAACCATGATGCATCATGTTAAGGTACAGTTCCCAATGAGAAATGTAATTGTGGTGTATACCTACAATGTACCAATAAAAGAATTTAAGAAAACAAAAGACATTAAATTATAAATTTATGTGGTAGAGTTAGAAATTAAATTATAAAATAACACAAATACTTTTAAGGTATGGTGTGCCAACAAAGTTAAAATTTTTACCATTAATTAGGTTTCAGGTTTCAGATTAGTCGATAAGTTTGGTTTATTGTGTGATGTGTGTAAAGACTGAAAGGACATAGCAAGTGGGAGATGTCTAGGTAAATGATTTCACAGAAAATTTCTTTTTTTGTTGCTTGAGACAGAGTCTCACTGTGCAGTTCAGGCTGGCCTTGAACTCACTATGTAGCCCGGGATCTCCTCAAACTCTTGGCAATCCTCCTGCCTTAGCCTCCTGAGAGCTGGGATGACAGGCATGCACCACACACCCAGCTTCATAGAAAATTTCTTAAATCAAAAAAGGTTTTAGAAGATTAACGTTCCAACCTGTGGATACAACATACAAAAAATACTTACATGACAACTTTTTACAGCAAACAGTAGCTTTATAAACAGTAACTATATATATATATATATATATATATATATATATATATATATATATATGAAAGTAACACTGTGTTACAAGTTAGCAGCTTTATGTTGAAAATGAATGTAGAGATCACTACTCATTTTCACTTTATAATTCCCATCCCACCCGCCTTCCCCAACTTATAAAGAAATCAGACAAGTACATTATTTGGATATTAATTTATCATTATTTAAACTATGTGAATTCCTTTTGACTAATTCTTTTCCAAATACTGGAAGCATATAAAATACCATCTCTGCAAAAATGACCTCCAGTCAAACCCTCTAAAAACTTCTTAATGTCTAAAATTATTTTTCTGTTTAGTCAAAAGTGATATATTACATCATTTACAAACATATTCAAACTGAAAACTAAGCTAATATCAACATTTGTCTTCTGAGAAGTAATCTTCATGGCAAAGAAA
The DNA here is from genome assembly GCF_053883595.1 of Heterocephalus glaber. Lineage (NCBI taxonomy): Eukaryota > Metazoa > Chordata > Mammalia > Rodentia > Bathyergidae > Heterocephalus > Heterocephalus glaber. The sequence continues at coordinate 14,990,291 of NW_028258327.1, read as the reverse complement.
TCTACTAAACCAAAACTCTAATCTGGGCAGTGGAATCCGTAATGTTATAAATATATGGCTATATATTTATGTACTGAAATAGAAATCTAACATTTATTATTACTAATAAAGCAACTTCTACACACTAAGAAAAAAATCACTCTGTTTTCATTTTTTGTGCTGATGAACCCTCTGTCTTCATGTTAGATCTCTTACTAGGTCTCTGAAGAGTGAACCACACCCACTTCTAAAAATAATTAAAACTTTCCTAATTCTCACACCTCCCAGAAAGTCTGTAGCTCAATATACACAGATTCCAGTTTACCTAACGGAAACAGGTAATAAAGACATTTTATATATATATATATATATATATATGCACACACTGTCACTGGAGCAGCACTTCCCCTATGAACCTAGTTGACCTGTAGAGGTGGCTGTGGTCCCTGGGCTGGCTGCAGGAGAGGAGAGGTACTCGTCATTCCCCAGCCTATAGCACAATTAGGTTATTGGTGTTCAGAGGGTTTCCTCAACTTCTCTTTTGATACAAATGTCAAAAATGAAAAATGACAGTTCATGTCCAGAACAGATAGAAAATATAAGAATCCCTTGAAAAGCGGTTCCCTTAAGATCAAGAGTTGTCTGAATCACTGACGCTGAGAATAGGAAATTAACATCATAAAACGTAGGAAAAGTTTTAAAATTTGCTCTCAGGATTGTCAGTAGTTCAAAACCTCTATCATTTCTTTAAATGCACTGGTGCTCCCAAACTCACGGAGACAGTAAGATCTGCCACATCTGAACCCACGCTGCTTTCAGAAGCTTCATGCCTCATTCAGGTGGGCAATTGCCACAGTTGAACTGGACCGGGAGTAGCGGCCCCATGAGCACACGAGGAAGCTGACAAAGACCAAAGTGCCTGAACTTCCGCAACCCACAAATACTACACCATCCACGGGGAGCCTATCCCTCCGTGACGGAGTGCTAGCGTCATAAGCACTATAAAACACCGGCACCAGCGGACCAGGCCGACTGAGCCCAGGAAGGAATTCGCCCAGCTCTTCCCTGGCCCATGAGGCAGAGCCCTCCCTACAAATTGCAAATTTGTAGAAATATATTATGACATACTGTATTTTTAAAGCTATAAAATATTAGTGTTTATTTTATGTAAATTCAAATTTACAATTGATTTCTATGTGTTTAATTAGTTTTAGGAATAACAGTATATTAATGGCTTTATTTTCTGGTGCAGCCTTAAAATTTTCTGCCTCATATTTGTGCATTAGCGATAACAGACTCACACTACAAGTTCTATGACAATCCATAAAATATGTTGTTATAAGTAGATAGGTAAATAGTATGTATATTATTATAATGTTATTTATTTCAATGTTTCTGCAATACTCCTTTTTTGTGTTAGTACACCTGTTTTAGTTTCACTAAGATGTTTATATTTCACTTCCTTTCTTTCTCTTTCTGTTTTATGTGTGTGTGTGTTTTTATACAGAAATCTGGTTTAACTTGAATACTTTGGTGGATGTATTACCTTGACTTAAGGTAATATGTTTAAGACATTTCTTCCAAGAAACATTTTGTTATTGATGTATTGCCCAAATATGAGATATTCTGATAGATTCTGAACATGTAACATACGACTCTTTCTGTGTTAGATACATGTATGTGTTATCTAAATTATGGTGCCAAGAAAAATATTGTTTTTTTAATATTCACCATATTATAGGGGGTTTTTTTTGCATTGTAATGTCATGTGATAACTCTATTATTCTCCACTGGTTTAACTTTGGTAGAATTATGTGTCAGCAGAAAAATATTTTGCTGGTTTTTATTTCCCAAAGTACATATTAAGCTTGTTTTTAAGAAAGTACAGCATGATATTGTTTCAATTCATCCATAAAACAAATGACTCTCAAACATTTCATAAGATAAGGTAAAAAGCAATATCTGGTTTTTCCCTTGTACCATAGGGTATTTTACTGCATAGGCAGAAAAGTATTTTATTTCTGCAGTATGATGATTATTCATCTGAAAGAGCTATCATTTATTGATTTAATTTATTTTGCTAGATGGCTTGTATCTGAAAAAATGTACATATGTTTACCTGTGATTAACACAACTTGCAGGTAACCAGCAAGAAATAAATGCTTACTGCAAATCAGCACTGTACTAGAAGATCATTTTGGTTTGAACCCTATAATTTGATACACAATTAACATCTCTAACAGTTTAAAATGCTATTATTACTATATGAGAAGCTTGCACATATATCTCTCTGCTGGCCAGAAGATTGCATCTGTTATCCTGACTGAACATTTGTGAAGCCATTTCCTACTATATCTCAGGTTAATAATTTAATTTCTGTACATGGAACCATATAACATATGATAGTAGTATGGTTTAAAAGTTATGAGATATTATGGCTAATGGAAAACTAAAATATGTTTTTGATTATTGAATCTGATCTGGTTAGAATTCAATCTCTGCTACTTTCGGTTTAGATTTCCTGCCTCAGACTCCGGAGTAGCTGGGATTAGAGGCAGACCCCATGGCACCCAGCAAAATGCTTCTTTTCCTCTCTCTCTTTCTCTCTCTCTCTCTCTCTCTCTCTCTCTCTCTCTCTCTCTCTCTCAATATTGGAGATTGAACCCAGAGTTTTACACACAGGAAGTAGTATACTTTTTTATGTAATCAATCCATCACTTTTTGAGGACTAGATTAAAAACCTTTTGCAAAAACTTTGAGCCTCTGAGGCAATATGAGTGTAACTAAGACATTTTTCTATTGACTCATTACCGCAATCTTGCAATAAACTGATTTAGTATTTAAAACAATTTTGAGAACAGAGATTTCCTTCATTTTATTGATAAAAGTTCTAAATCTCAGAGGTTTATGAATACTGATGAGAAAAGAGTGATAAAATTTGATTGTAACTAATTTTTATATGACCCAATTATAGTTCTTTTTTTTTTCTTTGGTACTGGGGAGCGAACTCAGGACCTTGCACTTGCAAGACAGGCAGCAGAACCACTGAGCTAAATTGCTGACCCTAGTTCTTTCTGTTATTCTGCATTTTTCAAGGAAACCCCATCAACCTGAAAGTCTATTGGTATTTTTAATATTTCAGTATACCGATTAAAATGTCATTTTTTAAATTAAATTCTTTTATTGGTACATTGTAGGTATACAACACAATTATATTTCTCATTGGGCATTGTACCTTTACATAATGCATCTTGGTTCTTATTTTTTCCCCAATCCTAGCCCTCCCTTCATGCCCTCCACCCTTCCATATTTACAAAGACTTTATTTCCATTTTTTCCATTTCTCATCATTTTTCCTTTCCCTTCTTTCCTTTCCCCTGCCCCTCCCTCTACCCCTACCCCTTTGGACCTTTCCTTCCTATTTTACATTTTCGATTATTCATTCTAATCATTGGTACATTTTAGGTATACAGTATACTGACATTCATCGTTGGAAATTTGCACCTTTACATAGTTTCTCTTGGTTTCTATTTATCACCCTTGCCCAGCCCTCCCTTCAACCCCTCCATTCCTCCCTATTTACAAAGATTTTGTTCCTATTTTTCCATTTTCTCATATTAATCCCATTCCCTTCTATTATTATCCCACTAAATGTAATTTCCTTAAAGGTATAACTTGTGCCCATTCAATAAGAGATAAGTAAAGAACAATGAAAGCATAAAGGAATGTAGCCTCTAGAAAAAAAAATGACACCAGGTCACATTCTTATCAGATATCTGAAAGCTCAAAAAACACCACTAATCAAGATTGCTCACATAAAACTAAAAGAATATTCTAACATAGAAACCTGGAATGAACTTACAGAGGCCTTAGCATTATTTCAACAAATAAGTCTGTAAATATGTATCTAGATGTTAAATATATCAGAAAATATCAACAAGAAATGGTAGTACAAAGCTGAATGTACAAAGCAGAGATGCCTGATTCAACAGACAATGCCTGCAATCTTTCTGTTGTTTGATTTAGTGGAGTGTGGAGAGCTGCTAGTGTTCTCTGTGTTTTTATTGCTTAATTTGTTATTGGTTCTAACCTTCTGAAAGATTTAATGGGGATTCTCTGCTGTTATTTTCCTGGAGTACTTGGTGAGCAGAACTTCTGTCTGACTTTTTTCCTGTTGTCTTTACTGACATGTTTCTCCTGTTTCTCTGTGGGCTCTGACTTTAATCTTTGTGTCTGTTCACTGTAATTATTTTGATGATTTCTATTAAAGGCCTGAAAATTTTTTTAAAGACTCATTTAAAGAAAATAAGAAATTTCAAAAATGTAAGCTTATTTGAAAAATGAATACTATTACTTTTAATTTTTTTTTAAAGCTCAGGTGGTGGATCTAAAGAAAAACTTGTGAATTTTATAAAAGCTTGACACATATATTGTCATTTTGTTTTAAGCTTATATACCATTGGTTAACTAAGACTTATCTGAGACTAGAAATTATTTCCCTTCTCACACCCAATATAAGTTGGATAACTACACCTCATTGTAAATGAGCAGAGGAAATGATTGTGAGAGATTGTCTCAACTCCAGTTCATATATTTCAGGATAAAAGATCTAGGGTGTGTTTGTGTGCTTTTTCCACAGAGTCAGAAAAAACTAAATAAGAAGAATCTAAACACTGGATAACTATTTGTATTTATCTATAATAATTATTATAACTATGGTGCTATATATATTTTATAATAAACCTAGAGATTTATTGTATTATCTCTATTAAAGTACAGGCATTTACATATTATCTGTTAAATTATTTTCCTGAGATATTTTTCAGGCTTCAGGCGTTTGTGGAGGTATGGAGTTCTAAATTCATGTATACATCAAGAATAATCTGTAGGTAATTAAACAGTTAGTTCCATAAATCCATGAATATTGCTTTTAATATTTACATATATGCCTTTTTCATAATGAAACAGAATAAATTAAGAGTAAGCAAATTTCCAGGCATATTTTGCCATTTTAAAATTTCTAAATCAAGAAACAAAAAGAACATAGCTACTGTAATGTAGAGACAGCACATTTTAGGTTAAATTTATGAGGGTTATTCTTACTCAAAATCACATGGAAGTGCAGGAGAAATGTACATTTACTTGTGACTTTTAAGTTAGTCTCAAAAAATGGACATCTTGCTAGTATGACTACTTTTAGTTCAAAATATCTTCTGCCTTCTTTCCTCTTTTCATGTTAAGGCCCATTTGAAATCCCTTTCTTTTCATTTGCTGGTATTCTCTCTCTCTCAGATTTAGAGAATAAAGAGTTTGCAAAGATACTTGGAGACATCATGTGACCAACAATCTCCAATACTATCTAGAGTTAATATAGGAATTTCTGCTTTAGGCCAAGTTGAAATAAAAGTGACTGGATCTGTCTTTTCATCTGAAATAACAAAAATTGGTAAGAAACTTGAAATATTCATGATCCAATCCCATAAAGAGAAAGAAGAAGGTGGAATAGAAAAGTATTTCAATAATGATCCAAAAATTTTCCAATGTGATGAAGACTTTAAAATCAAATTGTGGAATCATGACCATTACTAACCACAAGAAAGAAAGAAAAACTATGCTCAGGAAAAATTCAATCTCATTACTCAAAAGTAGCAAAGAAGAGAACATTTCAACACGGCCAGAGACTAAAAGCATGGGTTACACAGAGTAAATCTGTAGATGACAGCAGACTTACCATGAGAAACAATGAAAAGAAAAACACAATAGAATGACATCTTTAAATTGTTAAAAGAAAAGAAAAACAAAATCAAAACCCTGTCAATCTAAAATTCTATGCTCAGCTAAAAATGTTTTTAAAAGACAAACATGAAACAAAGATATTTTTGAATTTACACAAATTGAAAGACTGGCAGAAGCATACCTACACTAAAAAATATGTAAAACACTTGTCATTCAGCAGAAGGAAAACCATGTCAGATGGAAATGCAAAATGGTAAAATGGAATATCGTGGAAAAAGAAGGCTACATGGGAATATATATATATATATATATATATATATATATATATAATTTTTTTCTTATGATTTTAACATCTTTTGTTTGAACAAAAATACTTAATATGAGGTTGATAGAATTAAATGTAAGTAAACTGAAAACAGTATCACGTCTTTAGGGAAGAAATGGAACTATGTATGTTAAAATGATGACTTTTGAGGGTGGATCTTCCAATGCTGAACCGACACTACCATCCCTATAATAAAACCACTTTCTACATACTGCCAGATCTGACTTTTATTAGTTTGTTTTGTTAAACAAATTTTTATCTATGTTCATACATTTTTCTTTTATTATCTTTATCCAGTTTTAGTATTAGCACAACGTTGATTTCCTAAAATGAGGGGAGAAGTGTTTCTTTTTTTTTCTGCTTTAAATGTTTGATATAATTTATCAGTTAAAATGTGTATGAGCCTGTTGTTGTCATATACGTAGGTTTTCAAGCTAGGGATATACTTTCTTCAATAAGTCCTGTTCAAATTTTATATTTCTTCCAGAGTTAGTTTCATTAATTTGTCCTCCAAGGTACTTCTTAGAAGTTGTCAAATTTATTTCAAAACAGATTTTTTGAAATATGCTTTCTATATCCTTTTAAAATCTGTAAAATCTGTGGTAATGTCTCCTAGGTCTTGATATTTTAATTTTAAAAATGTGTACTTGATATTGTGTAAAGGAAGTAAAGGTCTGGGAGGTGGGGGAGGTGGGGGGAGAGGGGAAAGAGGGGAAAAATAATATGAGAAAGGGAAAAGAATGGAAACGGGATCTTTGCAAGTGGGGAGGGGTGGAGGGGGTGGGGGAGGGCAGGGGAAGGGGGAAAAAAAATAAGAACCAAGATACTCATGTAATGGTACAAGATCCCAATGATGCATGTAAATGTATTTTATACCGAAAATGTACCAATAAACTTAATGGTGGAAAAAAAAAGAATTTCCAATATGCTAAGTGGCATGTAATCTCTTAAAGGCAAATTTGTGATAAGATAAAAATGGATAACATTAGCCAAAAAATAAAAATAAATTCATAAAAGTATTTAATTGAAAATAATGCATAAGTACCCTACAGCAAACTAACTCCACAGTGAGCACTACAATACATTTTATAGGCACAGAAACCTGAGGTACAGTAACTTGCCCAAGGTCAATTGCTGTTGAATGGATGTTATGGTCAGATTCTGACTCCAAGACTCAGGCTCCTTGCTATTATATCAATAGCGCTCTAATCTGGGGTAGTATACATCTCCTTTTAGAGAATTCAAATCCCTTGGGGGTTTTAGATTTCACACTTGCTCTGAAGTTGAGGATTACTGGTCAAAGGAGACTTATGTATATGCTAAGAAAAATGAAAGATTTTTAAGTGAGCAAATAACATCAACTAGAAGGCTATCTGGAACAACTTTTGTCTAGCTCCACTACGATTCATTGTCTTTGAGCCAGTTAGGCATTTTGTATTTCCTAGAAATCTGAAAATAATGTTTCTTTTCTACAGAATTGCAAATAAATTGCATTTGACAAACTGTAATGGGCTAAAGCCATGTGAGTATTGATCTGTTCTTTATCTATTTTTAAATTAACTTCAGGATTCTTGATGGTCTACATGTGTAAATGTCTGTACATGTGTATGCTTGCTACATTGAATCATCTTTTTAATCTACTGTACTGTCTTACTTGTTTTACTTTTAATTAATTAAATACAGTCACTAAAACATCGTATTTGTATGAGAGTTATAAGTTTACCTTTAAAAATTTACTTTAGTACCACATTACTATTACAAGACAAAATTGAAATACAGACTTGGCTATAAGACAGAGATGTTAACAGGAAGTATGAAGAGAATTATTTTATCTTGACAAACGTGACTTTTTAAAAAATAATTAACTGATGTTTGCTTCCATACAATAAAATTTATAGGAGACCATTGATTTGTATTAAGCTGTTGCGCTGAACTCTTGAACTAAAATGGAGTCAGTCATGCTAAAGCTCCACATCATCAAAACAAATCTAAATTGTTTATCTGACATGATAAATCAGGAGAGAGTTTGAGAATAGATACCCAAAGAAACAAATTTTGGTAAGCATGATAAGAAATCCTCTTGCCTTTAACTTATAAAGAAAGTAACTCAAAGTAATCGATCCGCATATTGCTCTAGGTCTGGGCTTGTTTCAGTTCCTGTCTGCCTGCAAAGCCAGGCTCTTCTCCTCAGCTCACTGGAGTGACTTTGCCAAATCTTTACACAAGATGACCCCCCAACTTATAAATTATCCATGCAAGCCAATTAGGTCTTCAAATTTAGTTCTTTGAAATTTTATCTTTTGAAGCTTCAACTGATAATTATGGTGAGGGACTAAATAAAATCTGTGTAATATCAGATTGCCAGGATTTTCAGATTATGTCATTGCCAAATTCTGCCTTATCCATTATAGGACATTTCAGTTGCCAGGCTTCTACTGACTGTTCTCTTAACACTAGCTCCTTTCTGAACTCAAACCTTACATGTGGAGTTCTTGTAGCTGCTAGCATAAGAGATAAAATTAGCACTGACTTTGTATAAAAATGGAAGGGGGTTCCAAAGCCTACCAAGGTCATAGCTAATATTCTTGTATGACTGGCATTATACCGAGCACTGCAAATATATGAACTCAAAATTTATTGGCTTCTAGGGTTAAATATTCAGTTTTGGGGATGAATAAAGAAACTAGTAACTCAACTTCGCATTTCATAGGTCTGCTTTCCTTTGTCAACTGAGTCACTGAAATTCCATTAAGTGATAAATACTCTTGTGTATTAACACATTTTGAAATAAATCACTTAGCAATGGATTATAAAAAGAAAGTTTAAATTCATGCACATGGACATGCTATTTAACTTAGAGTTAACAAAAATGAGAAAAGCATTTAGGAAATTAAAATATAAGACAATAGTAAAATTATTTTACTTGAAGTGGTAAACAAAAAAAAGCTTCCCAGACTGTAAATAAAGCCCTGTATTGGGCTAGGTGCTGTATTCAAATATGTTTTTGATTTCAGAGACTTTTCTTGACTCCTTTGTAAATTTAAACCTATATTAAATCCAGTATGTCTAGCAAAATACATACCAAAAATTGGCTAAAAAATAAGTATTTAAAGTGCTATTCAATCCTAGGTTGGTGAATGCTTTTATTACTATTCTTAAAGGAAAAACAGTTGTTTCTATTCTTTCACCTTAATAATAAGGTTAAACAGGTTTCTTATTTTTCTTTCCATAATGAAAATTTAATCCAATTTTGGTGTAATCCCTTTCCCCTATATTATTTTATTATTCCTTTTTGTCATTTTTCTTTAATAAGTACAATTCTAGTATTTAGCTATCTCATCTAGAGAAGCTAACATCATAGTAAACATTCTTGAAAGTTCTAAACAACAGTACTTCATTATGATAGTTTAAGACAAATCCTAACAAGATATATCTTTATAGCCAAATAGAGGTATAAGTGAGTCACATCTTTGGAGCATGTCATTAGATCATCTGTTTTGTACATTTAATATCTTTATGCAAGTTAAACCTGGAGTTCCTGTTGCAGTGAATATTTTAACCGATAGTTAACACCTACAGACATCACAAACAGCAGTTGGTTGGCAGATAGATGATTTAAGGAAAGAGATACCATAGAAGACCAAAGACAGCTGAGACAGGTCTAGGGTGCAGGTTGCATGCTGATGCTAATTGTATTTTACACATTGACACTAATTATATTTCAGCCACCAGCTGCTAGCTGCCTTTTTTAAAAAAACCTCTTCTCATGGATCCTGAGTGTCTGTTGGCAGTTGTATCAATTTGCTTTTCTAGGAGGATAGCCCTGCATACAATTAAAGCCCCAAGAAATCAGGAAAATGAAGTTTTTAACTGAAAATGGATATATATCTTATGTAAAATCTATAAACTAAACCAACCATCAACATTTTAAACTGAAATTATGTATAGAAGTAACCAAAGAAAGACTTAAAGCTTTCTTTTCCTAATGCAAAACAAGCTGAAAAGTGACTGATATTGTCAATGGTTGTCTGGTTGTTTTATTAGGTGCAATTAAAAATCAAAGCTGATTTAATAGGCTCTTTTCACATTGTATAAACACAGTGGAAGGGGACATAATTCCAATCATTCCCTTCTGGAATGTTTTATGGTTAGTGTTTCGTCTTATGATGATGTATTTTCCCACTAGGAAACATTACCTTTACCTCCTATCCGTAGTTGTTCTCTCTTAAGGTCTACTTTTCTCATTTTATACTGCCAGAAACAGTATTGTAAATGCTTTGATGGGCAATGGATTTGGAATAATGGCTCCTGCATAACAGTATAACTTCTAGTTGCTATTTTAAATTAATTAGTTTAATATCAAAATAACTTTAAAGATCACTTTATAGTTTTAAGCATAAAATAAAATTATTATGGTTTAAATTCTCTTTCTGCCTTATCTTCACTCTGTCAGTAACATTACTGCAGTTTAGAGCACAACACAAGTGTGAACAAGTGAAACAATTCTTTGGTTTGTTGTGAACTGAAATGTCATGATTAGAATTAGTTTGATTACAACACTGCCACTTAACATCATTAGAGCTACTTTCCTCTTAAGTCTTTATCTTTTGAAGATACATATTTTATTCATCTTTCAGTCCCTAGCATTTATTATTTGCAATATTTCCAAGGACATCAGAGGTACCCAATAAATGTTCCTTAAATACACAAATAGCACATCAAATGAACACTTTTGAAAGTTTCTACACATCTGTCAAACCATCAACTGTGGTTTTTGGAAAATTTTAGGAATATGAAGACAGCTGAATTAGAACTGATAAACCAATTCAATAGTGTTGCAAGATACAAAATCACTATGCACAAATAGTAGCATTTTTATAAACAAATAATGAGATTACTGAAAAGGCAGTGATTACATAAACCCACTCACAATTGCAATAATAAAATATGTATTACCAAATTTAACCCATGAAGGAAAATAGCTCTGCAGTAAAAATTACAAACTCGCAATGAAAGAAATTTAAAAACATAAAAAATGGACAGACCTTCCTTGTTCATGGTTTGGAAGAATTAATATTTTCAAAATGTCCCTATTATCCAAAGTACTTTACAAAATTAATGTGGTCTCCATTAAAATACTGATGAAATTCTTCACAGAACTAGTAGAAACATTCCTAAAATTCATATGCAGAGTGATGGTATGCATAGTATTGCCATAAAATTGGCATATGGACCAGTGGAAAAGAATAAATTAATGAGCACATCTATGGCTAACTGATTGAGTACAAAGTGCTAAAAACATGCATTGGAAAAAGGACAACATTTGGTAAATGATGCTGGGTAATCTGGTTACCTACAGAAAGAAAATTGGAATGACTTCTGTCATTCTTTAAAGAAAATCAACTCAAAGTGGATTAAAAAACTGATTTAGCTCAGTGGTTTCGTCGCCTGCTGCACAAGCTCAAGGACCTGAGTTCGATCCCTGGTACCAAAAAAACAAAACAAAACAAAACAAAACAAAATGAAATATCTGAAACTAACTAAAAAAAAATCAAACTTAAGGAAAGTTCCTCAGGAAATTGAGTGCATAAATGTATTTTGAACAAGACTCCAAAAGCAAAGAAATAAAATCAAAACTAGGGAAATGGCATTACATGGAATTAAAATACTTCAGCACAGCAAAGAAAACAATTTACAAAAAGAAGAAAGGACCTTATTTCTTCTACAGTATTTGCCAACTGCTCATGTAATGAAGGATTATATATAGACTAGATATGGAACTCAAAAACTTTAACAACAAACAAATATAGTAATTAAATTTAAAAATGGGCAAATGAGCTAGGTGTGGCAGTGTGCATGTATAATCCCATCACTCTAGGAGGCTGAGGCCAATTCAAGCCCAGTTTGTGTAGTTGAGAATGCAGCTCAATATGAAGGTGATGAATTCAGTCACCATTACCAGAAGGAAAAACAAAGGGGCAAAAGAGCAAATGATCTGTATAAAAGCTTTTCAAAAGAAGAAACACAAACCAAGAACAAATATATCACTATCATTTGCCATTAGGGAAATGAAAATTAACACCACAGTGAGATCATCTCATCCCAGTTACAATGTATATTATGAAAAAAAAATGCTGGTGAAGATGTGGAGAAAAGGAAAAGGAACTCCATGCCCTGGTGATGGGAATGTAAATTCGTACAGCTGCTATGGATAACACAGTGTGGAGGTTCCTCAAAATATTACAAAAAATATCTACCATGTAATTCAGTTATCCCACTTCTGGGTATACATCTGAAGGAAATGAAATGCCAAAGAGATACTGCAGCAGACCTATGTCTGTTGTGACCCTATTTACAAAAGCTCAAAGCATAGTCAGCCTGAGTACCACCATTAGATGAACTGATTTTTCAAAAAAATGTTACATAATGGAATACTCGTCAGATATAAAGAAAAATGAAATCCTACATTTGCAGTCAAATGGATGGAACTGGATTACATCATGTTAAGTGCAATAAGCCAGACATAGAAACATGAATATGGTGTGTTCTTTCTGGAACGTGGAAGTTTAAAAAAGTGACTTGAATGGATAATAATGATTCCTAGTGTTTAGGGAGAACAGGTTTGGATAAGGGAGGCTGGATTTGTCAGTGCATACTGAATGAATGCTGAAATATCCACTGAATTTAATTAATATGTGCAATTTTACATAATAAAAATTAACATTAAAATGCAATGAGTGAGATATTAAATGAATGACTAGTTCCCATGTATCCAATTTGGGGAGGTACCCATGATACAGATTCAATTTATCCACTATGCAAAGATTCTCTCATCTTCAGATGCCTAACATAAAGCAACGTAAAACCTGAAAAGATTTATTAATTCTCTGAAAGGTTTCTCCCTAATTCAGGCTCCATAATTCATTTAGACAATAGAAAAGATTCTAGGGCACAAGTCTTGAAAGGAAAAAGTGATAAATCTTGATTTATGACAATTAGAACAAATTCTATCAGAATAAGTAGAACCTGGCTGTTACTGATAAACAAAATCAAACTTTCCCTAATTTTCTGGGTTGTCATTCTGGTGGCAGAATTACAAGAAAACAAACACTGTCTAAAGTAGAACTTCTCTCGATATCTATATTCCCAATGAATTATGGAAAATATATCTGAAATCCTAAATAGCTCAAGGAGTAATCTCATGGACAATTGTGAAGTTACTAACATCTGTTGAGTAGCTGGGAGTAGGTTATGAGTGAATGAGCCTCTTGATCCCAAATTTCCCTTCTGCTCTTCTCCAATTACACTTAAAACATACTGGTAAGATTACCACATCATAAATGCAGACTCCAGCTATCTTGTCTAAAGTGAAAGCATTTTTCTGAAACACCAACTATTAGCTGAAAATAATAGAATTTTACTACTTAGTAATTATATATTGCAAAACATTATTGTGTTTTAAAATCAATGTATTGTGACTCACACAGTGTTTTTACTGGAATGGGAAAGAATGGAGTTGTAATCAGTAGAAAACATATTTCATTATACATAAGAAGGGTAATGATTCAGAAATTCATTAGTTATGTGTGTGTGGGTAGGTGAAATTCAAAGTGAATATGTATTTCTTATTGTGGATAAAAATGCTTGAATACATCTATATTGTCATGCTTAAAAGCTCAGATGCTACATTGTGTCTTGACCTGGCAGTAAAAAGGTTCCCATATCTGAAATAAGGGAGAAAGATGTTGAAGAAGAAAAAGCATGATCTTATAGCAGAAAGAGTGGCTAACATCAATAAATCAAATAATAACAAATCCTGGTGAGGCTTTGGGGAAAGAGGAACCCTTTTACATTGTTGGTGGGAAGTAAACAAGCACAACCATCATGGAAATCAGTATGGTGACTTTCAAAATAATAAAAATAGAAATTCCATTCAACCTAGCTATTACCCTTCTTGGTATCTTCCTGACAATTAAAAGTATCATGTTACAGTTTTACACAGGTACCAATGTTTATAGCAGCAGAATTCATAATAGCTAAAAGCTGCCTATATGTCTATCACAGATAAACAAGTAAAGAAAGTGTAGTATTTATACATAATGGAGTACTACTTTCCAATGAAGATGCATACATTTTGTCATTTGGAGGAAAATGGATACACCCTGAGACCATAATATTAAGTGAAGTGAATGAGATATACAAGCTTAAATATCACATGGTTTATTTTATATGAGAAGCTCAAAATATAATTAAACAACAAATTCTTTTCTTTTATTTTTTTAAACAACAAAATTTTTTTAAAATGGAGATAAATATTTTGCAAAAGGGAAGGGGGCTAAGAGATTCAGGGAGGAATTGGAAGGGGGGACAACAAAAAATTAAGATGTATTACATACATGTACCAATTCCACAGGAGGAATGAAATCATTATGCACTGAAAACATGTACTAATAAAAAAATGAAGACATCAACAACAAAATTATGGTCTTGTCAACCACACTGTTACACAGTGGTTGTTGCTAGGAGCACGTCTATTAAGGCAATGTGAAAGAAGTAAAGACTAATTAAAAAGAGTATTGAAAGTTAACTGATAAAATCATCTAGCACAAATAGCCTACTAGTAGATGAGGGAAATGAATCTGAGATACTACAATTTAAACAGTTAACACTGTTTGATTTGCTTAATCTAGTCAATATTACTTCAACTGAAATGGAAGGTTTGCCATAGAAAAAAAGTACAGATGCTTCCTGACTTATGATGGTTCAATATTGTTTTCAAGTTTATAACATTGCAAAGTGGTTCGGATTCACTTTGAATTTGATATTTTCCCAGGATAAGAATATGCCTTATGGGAAATCTACTTTCTTTGAATATATTCTTTCCAGTGCTGGGTAGCAGGAGTGAGCCACCCTTTTTCTCAATAGTATGACTGTGGATAAACATCCAATACTTCACAGTGTGCAATGTTAGCAATATTTTGATACAGATACTCAATAAATTACTTGAGATATTTAATATTTCATTTTAAAAGAGGTTTTAGTTTTAAAGGACTATGAGTAACCATAGGCTAATGTAAGTGTTCTAAGCATATTTGTGGTAGACCAGGCTAAATTAACTTTTCAGCAAATTAGATGCATAAAATAAACATAAAATAAACTTTAGGATATTCTGAACTTACGATGGGCTTATGGAAAAAAACCACATTGTAAATCAAGGAGTATGTATGATCTGTGTGTTGAGGTTCTAGGGAGTAGAATAACAGATGAGACAGAGAGAGAGAGAGGGAGAATTACAATAATTATAGTAGACAATCTTCCCACCTCTAGCTCTATTACATTATGTACACATTGAGCATAGTTTGGATTAGTAGATTTCTAGTGTCTCAATTCAATTTAATTTTTCTATAAATGGAAAATGGAAAAAATGTTCCTTGATATTTCATGCAATCATTGCTTGGTCTTTAATTTCTCCTCTCCTCTCCTCTCCTCTCCTCTCCTCTCCTCTCCTCTCCTCTCTCTCCTATCCTCTTCTCCCTCTCTGTCTCTCTCAGTCATTCTGTCTCTCTCTCTCTCCCTCCCTCCCTCCCTTCCTCTCTCTCTCCTCTGTAATCTAAGGACCAGATGAATTTCTCATGAGTACTTGTTAGAAGCATTTGCCATCCAAATAGAATAAAAAGTATAGGGAGCATTTGCATTGTAATTTCACTACTGAAATACACAGAATTTATATTCATAAATAAGTGGAAGACAGAATGATTCTAAAATAAAATTTTTAAAAATTTTTTGGGAAGGTCAGGATACTTTTGTCAATTAAATCTCTCAGATAAGCTCCCATCTGCGATTTCTTTCTCCTTTTATCAGCAATGTACGTGTGTGAGTTGTGTGTGTGTCTGTGCATGTTTGAATCCCTATAGATCCTAAAGCTCTGAACCAGTACAACATTTCAGCTTTTCTCTACTTTACAGGCACAAGACAAGTGGACCTTGGACAGGTAAATTTCTCACTGAAGTCAACTAGAGTGGTGACTGCCTGAGGGATGCAACATCGGCCTCAAGTCATCTATTATAAATATTTTTCACACATCAGATTTATACACATTCGACTCCAGCTCAAAGAAAAAAAGGTACAGGCTCTTACCAGTTACTTCATGCCTCAAAGGAAAACAACTCCACTTAGATGATGTTCTTTCCTCAGGTCAACTGGAGGGTAGTGATAGGAGCCAAAGACCCTGTCTGCAAACTGGGAAGAAATGCGGTATTTCACAGTAAGAAGAAATTATATTCTTACAGTGGACCCTTGATTTACAAGCTCATTTTGTTCCAGAGGGCTGGTTGTAACTCAAGTTGGTCAGTTGAAGGCTTAGACTCCTCTACACAGCGTTCAAAGTCTCTCTCCTGTCTGTATATAGGCAGATTTCAGGGTCCTTAGAGAGACATTGGCCCAGGATTTCTCAGTTAACCTCACACAGGAAAAGATGCTGTAATGTTCCTTCCAGAACTCTTTAAGGGTTAAATCTGTGTCTGAGACCATTAGGAAGCACAAGCAGCCAGTATTCATAACCCAAGTTTTTTGTAAGTCAGGCTGGTCATAACTCAAGGGTCCACTGTACTTGGATAGGCTTTAATGTAAAAACCTAATTGTCACCCATTACCTTTTATTATTCACCTTATAAGAACGTTTCAGTAATGAGTAGAGATATATTGTGTTCATATGTGTATATATATATATAGTGTACATACAGTATGTATATATATAGCATGTATAGATTGTATATAGTGTGTATATAATATCTACACATTTAGATATATGTGTGTGTTTTAATATATTTTTAGTAACAGAACTACAAAAGCTTTCTGGTTTTCTTTATGATTTAGTTTTTAAAAGGTCAAATCAAAGAACAAAAGAAAAATATAAAACCCGAAACAGCATAAGTTTCTCTTGTTTTAATTACCTGGAACTTTTGTTCCACATTTAAATTTCTTTTGAAGAGAGTTAGTGCACAATTGATTTTTTGAACTGCATAATTTCTCATTTAACTCCTTGATAGTAAATGTCTTTGTGGTTTTGTCTATTTTGTATTAGAAGTTTCATAATAAAACATCAGGAATAGTTTAGGTTAAAGAAATATTTATATATTGACTTCAATGGAAAGGTTCTCTGCACCACTAAAAAAAAATCAATTAATGGCTCAGACAAATTTCAATTTCCCTAGTGACAAGTTTATTGTAGGTACTAGAATTCTCTAAAAATTGTTTTTCACATATTTCTAATTTATATTTATTACTTTGCTTTACTTAAAATATTCTAAATGAAAAGAGTATCCTAGTGTCACATTATTTAAAGTGAGTAACAGTATTTACCTTTTACATATTTCAGGATAGGTAGAAAGCATATAATTAGACCATTTTACAAAAGAAATTGAACTCTTTACTATTTTCCATAGCTCTTATAAGAATATTTCAAATAATGAGTGTTATTGTGCATATATTTTTATATTTGTAATTTAAATATATATATAAGCATCATTAGGAAGCCTTATGTGTGTATGATACAATGGAATAAGTACTGAATTTTTAAAAATTAATATTATATTTCAATGGGTGGAGTAAAATTCGATACAAGAAAATGTTCTCACTGTTAAAATTTTCTACACCCTAACTCCATGATCCTGTGAGTGGAAGGAAACCAAAAATAATTCTGTTGCTCCTTATGGTTAATGAGTCATGACAAATCTAAACAACCAAATCATTCAGTAGCATCAAATTTGACCATTCTCGGCTGTATCTACCAAAAGTCCAATTATTGGAGCAATTAAGTAAAAATGTGGCCAAACTAAATGCCTGCTACTATGTAAACAGACCATTGGAATGAATAATTACATTTTTAAATTGAATTGGCTTTTTTGTGGCAAGTTGACACAACATAGGCTGTCAAACATCTGGTTATTTTCTCCTCATGACTTTAAACAAGAATTCAAATTAAACAAATTAATTTAATTTGGATTTAATTTAATGAGTTTTTAAACTGAATATTTTCAGTTAACTTGTATCCTCTATGAAACTTGATACCAGAGCTTACACACACACACACACACACACACACACACACAAACATGTGTATATATAAATATATAGAGACAAACATGTAATTATCATAAAAGAGAAAGCAATAGTTAAATAGCTTATTTTCGCCCCTGGCACTGACTGTTCAAGACAATGTATTGATTCTCAATATAATTCAAAAATATTGGTGCCATTATAATCTCCATTGCTCCTATAAGAAGATTAAGAACAAATAATATAGTCTACTTATTTCTGGAGGAAGCAAGACACACTTGGATCATCTGATTCCAAGGCCCATGTTAAGTATCTGTACCACAGCCATCCACGAATGAGCAAGTGCATAAAAGCAACCAGTGTATTTAATCAATACACTGAATGGAGATAACACTCAAATTTTTGTTGGACAAAATTGATCAGTCATTTCAATAAAAATAGTCAATCTTGTAGTTATGTTTACTCACAGAAAAAAAAAATCTATTGCTTTTTAACTCAACAGAATGACTCACCTTTGATTTTTCCTTTGTGTTCACCCTATAAAACATTACAAAGAAAGTGACAAATTTCAAACAGCTCATTTTGGTGCAAAGAGAAATAGGAAAAGTCTATAGATTTTTCGTACTCAATAGAATTCTTTCAAAGTCTATGCCTATAGAAAATATGATAAAACTGAACAATCATTCTGACAACTTTACTTCACCTTTAACCAAAAAAGAAAAAACCAGAAAAATTCCAAAGGCTATCTCTTTAGTACCAGTATTAATTTCACATTATTTTTATATATAAACCATTTTGCAACAAATATTAGCTGACAGCAATCTCTAAGCTCCAGATTAGTAAGTATCCTCATGCTATCCTGTCACTGTCCCCATGGGCTAGCCAGAAGGACCTATTGATCCCATATGAGAGGAAAAGAAGCATTTTGTACTCAACAAGGGAAGCAGCCAACAATTTATAATGGATACAGATGTGCAACACTTATTTCAATTTCCTTCTACCTGTTCCCATGGGAGATGACCACTAAATCTTAATATGTACCTCTGTAGAGATAGAATAAGGTCTTCTATTCAAATCAATATGACAGTTATGTAAACAATGATGACAGTTTTTACAGTGACATTCTTTTCTCATAATTTCAAGAATTTTCAAGCTTTCATAATTTTTACTAAAATTGTTGATGTCATTTTCTATTATAACTATATATATATATACAAAATTAGGTTAAATATTTTATTAATTTCATAAGATCATACTATAGACTGCTAATGGAATCAATGCTGAAAGTGTCTTCTCCATCTTAGGAGTTAGTATTATATTCCCTGCCAATGTTAAAAAAAATAAGGAAACTATTTAATAAAGGCTGAACCTAATCTATGAAAGTGTACCTATTATTACATGGAAGAAATTGTGAAAAGACAGATCGAGTAGTTCTAATTACGTAATATAGCAATAGAAAGATGTAAGTCCCTGATTGACTCGGTGTGCATGGTTCTTCAGCAGATGTTTGGCACCTGATCTTAGATGCTGAAGAACCACATTTTGATAAGTGATGTTAGCCTAGAGAAAACAGGGTGGAGAAAGAAAGAACCTTGTCCAGGAATCTAGAACAAATGCAACAAAAATAAACAATCAGCAAACTCCAAAATTGTAATTTGTTTAAATGCTAAAATGTATTTGAGTTGCAATTACAGAATAAAAGGAATCAGAATCACGTGGTAGGCTTGAAAACAAAAAGGCCTATGAATAAATTAATTGAAAATGTAAGGCCTCATTTTGTTTTATTGAAGCTAATAATTTCAGGGTCACGATGTAGATTTAAGAAGAGCTTTACTATATGGTATGCAATATATTTGATACAAAATGAAAAGTTTGTAATTATTTATATGTATTTAAATCTTTAAATATAATAAAGACATAAGACCACTTGAAAATAAAGTATTGTTCTAGAATCCAAGCATTCCAAACTGCATGTTTCAGGTAAATATATATATATATATATATATGGCCATTGATAACAAAAAGATTTCTTAGGTAAGAATTTATTAATTCAAAATTTATGAAATATATGATATGTACTAGACATATATTAGCAAATCAAATCAACACCTGGACCTGTAAGACAATGGGAGCAATTACAATATAAACTCCTGGAGCTAAGATAAAAAAATCACATATGAGCACAAAGGATGGAAATGTTACCTATCTTTAGTGTGAGGAAACTACAATTGGTTTCAATGACACAGGAAAAATGGACTTAGCTTTTTATTCCAGAAATGTTACTCTGAATTTTTTTGACAAAAGTTCATAAATAGATCTCCGTATTTTTCTGTTTCAATTCTATTCACTTTTTTCCATGCTTATCCATGAAAACGTTTTAAAATTTTATGAAGGAACAAAATAAAATTTCTTTTTCCTTATTCAAACAATCATATATAATTTTCTATTTAAATCAAACCTCACATTTAACTTGTGAATCAACTTGACCCAAAGAAGATAAATGACATCTAAAGGTGTCATTATTAAGAAAAAAATGACAGAATTTGAAATAGAGGCCAGATTCTTAGATTTTTAGCTAATTCAGGGTTTTTTTCTAGCTACACTACACTATAGCTCTCAGAGAGCTAATATTATCCAAGAATCTCAGTGTCTCGTAAAGGTTGTTACATTTCCTTGATGTTCATATTTTCTTCATGTATGGTAATTTTGTTATTTTATGGCACTTGCTCTTCTTACCATAATTTTTCACCATTAGAAAATAACAAAAATAAAATTGACTATGTTTACAAGAAAGAAAAGTCAATTTTTTCATGCATGGCTATACAATACAAACAAAAAATTTCAAGCAATTGATATGTGGGTGGTCTCATCATCAGTGATGAAATAATTCCCAGATCCAGAGAGTTGTCCCTCCTCTAATGCTGCTTCAGGAGCTATAACAACAGCAAGTGTGGTCACCAGCATCTCAGATTCTGAGATGTCATCTCAGTATGAGATGTCATAAGTATGAGTCCACACCAGGCTTGTGCTGGACAGGCTCCTTTCTCTCTCTCTGCACCTGCTTTGATCTCTGTCCATGTGTGCATAGGAATGCAAACAGAGCAATGACATTTTCTCTTCTATCTGCTTCCTTCCTGCTTCTATCTGCTTCTCCTTTTCCACTTCTTTCTAATCATTTTCTCTGACTTCTCCTTCAAAAATTAAATTAATTACTTAACTTTTGCCAGTTCATATAAAAAGGCTCCCTGCCTGAATAAAAACATTCCACTGAATATTATTGCCTATACCTAAGGTTTGGGTTCAAGGAGAAGTTAAGCTTAATAGTATGACACTCAAATCAAAAAATATCTAAATGAGACTTGTTCTCTTATGAAATGTATTTGAAATAAAGAACCTGTATTTCACATACAAACACAAATATATTTATGCATATATATATATGTAATGAGTAAATGCAGTCTTTCACTTGTAATTCATTAAAAATTCAATTGCTCTTACAAAAATCTGAATGAATATATCAAATATCATGTGTTATTTGTATAGATTTTGTCTCTTCACTGGGCTGCTTATTAACCTCAGTATAACAGAACAGAAAACTTATTGAGAATGATCCTATGTCAAATACCACAAAGAGTAAATTTATGTGTATGTGTGAGCATGTGGGTAATCTATTGATTTACATATGAATTTAAAAGTTACACAATAAACTCTGACAAGTTCTCTAAATATGCACTGAATTGACCTGTAGTGTTTCACCTGCTTCCTCTTCTATTCGTATTTTACTCTGTATCTATTTCCTTAATTACCATCTACATGTGAAATCCCTTCCTACCTCATCCTGATATATGTCACACAGAGAAAATTTCTCTTTAAGTAGTTGGTTACAAGCTAAATGGATGCACACTGAGGCAAGACTCTTAAGTGAAATAAATAGGACACACATGTGTAAATACTGAATAGTTTCTCTAGTGTGAGAAACTGAAAGTATAAATAAGGACTAAAAGGTATAATAGATAATGTGAAATAGGAAGAAAAGGGGCAAAGGGGGAGGGGAAGTGAGAGGGGTAGGGGAAAGGCAAGAAGGGAATGGAATTAATATGAGAAAATGAAAAAATGGAAACAAAGTCTTTGTAAATAGGGAGGGATGGAGAGGTTGAAGGGAGGGCAGGGGAAGGGGGAAAAATAAGAACCAAGAGAGACTATGTAAAGGTGCAGATTTCCAATGATGAATGTCATTATATTGTATACCTAAAATGTACTAATAAAATTAATTTTAAAAAGTAGTTGGCCACATTTTTCAGTGGCAGTCATACCTTGTACAAATGGCTCTAAAACTCAGCTTTTAAGTTTGTCTCATATTGTTAGTTCTTTCTCTGCTCCTTCTCTTTCAGCTCCTGGAGATAGCATTTAGATTCTAACCTTGTAATTGTTTTTATCTTATATAATACTTTCAGTAATTAAAATTTTTTCATAATTATATTTTTTTAATTCAGAATTCTTTTTATTAAATTACCCCTATTAAAATTGCTGATGTGATATCTGTCTCCTCACTGGGCCCTGCCTGATGTAGTTTATGTTATATTATTTTTAATGATTGGTGTTGTTTTGGTAAACCTTTTATTCATTTTTTTCACTTTCAATCACTTTCTAAAGTTTTCATGTATAAGGTATTGTCTCTTCTTTGAATTGGCTAGTGTAAACTTATATTCAGCACTCTTGGAAGGTTTACAGGAGATTTTCTTTGTTTCCTTGTTCTTAAAATATAAGCCATGATCTTTCCTGCTTTCTATATGAAAACTAGAAAGGGATCTTCTTTTTAATATTTTAATAGACAGTGCAACCTTGGAATTCTCTGCCAAAAGGACCCCTGGCTATCATAATTATCATTTCAAACTTCACAGTCTCTCAATTTATCACCCTAACTGCTTAAGGAGTTTCTCTCTTACTGTCTCTCTCAGACTTACACACTATGGCCAAAGTTCTGCTCTGAGAAAACAAAATGTAACAATGTTGCTTCTCTGTTTGACAAGCTCTGATGGGTTCTTCTTGCTGAGGAGATGAAGTCCACCGAAAGCCTTTCACAAGCTAAGGCAAACGTCTCTTTCCACTATCCGTAATCATCCCCCCCGCCCCTTAGTAGCTCTGTTATTTAACCACTCAGAGTTTCTCTTCATGCTGTCCCAAGAACAGGATGCATTCCTGTGAGAACTTAACGTTCTGTTCAGTCTTGCAAACAAAATCCTCAAGTTGGTGTAGGATAGTTTCTAATTTGCTTAAATTCTCTATTTTTTGTGAACATTTTTTGTTCTCTCTAGTATACCTAACTTCTTGCTTACTATCTCACCACAATTGCTCAGACTTCTCTTATGGCATTCAAGTGTATTTCAGAGGTTCTCAAACTACCTCGCATCAACAGCACCTGGAAACCTTGTTGCAATGCAGCATGCTGTACCATACCCCAGAGTTTATAATTCAGTAGACTGGGGATAGTGCCAGAGAATTTGCTTTTCTAACCAGTTTCTGGATGGTATTTTTACTGTTGCTCTTCATATTTTAAAACACTCTAGTCTAAAGAGTTTAGGAGACTATTTTAATAGTATCAATAAACGCAGGTAACAAATTAAATCATTTGGTAATCAGAAAGTAATGCACTATTTCTATCTTAAAAATGTTACTTATGTTTTATATGTAGAAAAAATAATTGTAGTTAGTTGAAGTTTTGGATGTAGGCATCTTAAATAGAAAGTAACAAAGAAAAAGTAGTGTCTTCTCCAGGTTTATATTCCCAATACATCTCCTAATAGCTAATCCTCACGATTTATAACAGTACAAAACGTAATTTTAAATGTATATAATAGCAAACTGAAGATTTTTTTTCAGCAGTTAAGCTTCTTCCCCAAAACCAAGACTACTTTACAAATTGTATGATCATTGTGAATGATGTGTAAAGCCTTGCATACGGGTTTTAGGACAATAATATCAATTGTCAGAAATATAAATGTTTTCAGATACAGGGCCTCTTAGAGTCTTTCACATTTCAATTGCCTAGTGTGATTCTTTGAAAACTCCAACTTATTAGGAAAGAATGGCCCTTGCCATATGGGCGGCATTAAAAACATCTGGAAACACCATCAAAGCACCATCTTTTTTTAAACTTTTCATTGGCATAAAGAAGTCATTGGAAATTTCACAGATGTTTAAATCTCAGGATCCCTTGATAGTAGGAAATTGAAGCAGACTGCTGGCATTGACCAAGTGATTTCTCATAAGAAATACATTCCCACTCCATGGAGGAAAATGAGAAGTTGTTCCTGATATGAATAAGTTTCTTTCTAAATAAAGTTATGAAGGAATAATTTAATTTGTCATTGAATGTCATTGTAATATATATGAGGCTATAATCATTTGTGTGCCCATAGTGGTTGCAATTAGAATTACATCAACAAAGGAATATTAGTAAGTTTCATGCATTTCTTTGATCTAATGCAATTATGCGTTTATCTTGGTATTTTGGGTCATTTCTCTATTTCAATGGAGCTTACATCCAATTTGTCCTTCTATAAAAACCAAAATTACCCATTTTATATCCATGTCAAATTTAGTAAAATCATTTTAAACTTGATTATATAATTATTGATTCTCATCTAGAAAATGAGGGTTTTTTGCATGGCTCATATTTACCAAGCAATGTTTATAAACCAGCTGGTGAATATGCATCATATTAGAATGACTTGGTCATTTTATATATCTTGATTTTGCTCAAAATACATAAGATCAAGATTCCTTTATTTCTGATATCACTGATAACCTGATCTGTTTAAAAAACATTGGAGGGAAGAAGTGACTAGCACA
Organism: Heterocephalus glaber; assembly: GCF_053883595.1. NCBI lineage: Eukaryota > Metazoa > Chordata > Mammalia > Rodentia > Bathyergidae > Heterocephalus > Heterocephalus glaber. Next base: position 14,965,344 of record NW_028258327.1, on the reverse strand, counting down.
GTGTTTTCAGAAATAGTTATTTAAAAGACTGTCATATTATCAAACAAATTGCTGTAAATCCTCAGTATCCCAAGTGTGGCCTCAAGCACAAGGACCCGAGTTTGATCCCCGGTACCAAAAAAAAAAAAAAATGAAAACAAAGTGTGGCTTGCAAGGTAGCAGCCTAACAACAGCAACACCAGGAAACTTCTTAGGACCACAAATTCTTATGTCCTGAATCATAGTCATTAGCTCAAGGTGAGGCTGATGTTGTAGTCAGAATTTTGCAAATGAATAGATTTAATACAGGACACATATCTTATAGAATCATTTTAGAATATTTACCCAAAAAGTCAAATATAGAAGAGTACAAGAGATCTGCTCACCTGCTGGAGATCTGAAGAATCCAACCAAGGCCCTGGAGCCTGTGGAAATGCCCACTATGGGTGCGCATCAGTCAGAAGGGTGAGGGGTCTGCGATAGAAGAATGAAGCTCTATGCCAGAAAGCCCAGGGGGTGGTGCTGAAGGCTGGAGAGTCTCTGCCGAGAGTCAGGAGATGAGGCCCAGGTGAAGGAGGAGACTGGAGCTCTTCAGAAGAGAACAGCAGCCAAAGCTCAGCAGCCTCTGGGTAGGGTGTGGGCGGGAGGTGAGATGCTGTTTGGAGTCTCTGGCAGCCCTCATAGCTGAAAGGCAGCGAAGGCCCCCAGGATTCTGGAGTAAGCTCCTTCTAGGGAAGAGCAGCATGAAATCCTCTCCTCCAGTTCTCCTTTTATTCCTGTTCTGACAACAATCCTCAGATGGGTCTTCTACTTCCAGAACCACACTGACTGTTCAGCTGGGTGTTCCTACTTGAGTTGACCATTAATTAATCCACCACAAAACATTTGCATATTTAATATTAAAATTATTATTTTTCATTTTATTTCTTTTGGCTCTTAAGAAAAAAAGCCAAGACTGTACAGTTAAAGGAAAACAAAAACCATACTCATAAGAACAAACATGATTCATGCTGCAAAGTATTACTTGCCATTTATAGGAGAATTTGTTATTGCACTTAAGTGTAGAGACCACAGTGACAGAGCGGACACACTTTACTTCAAACTGCAACTGAGAGAGATAAACTCCTTTCTTTGTCTCTTGTTTACTATACAGCACAGCCACAATCTGCCTTGTTGAAAGGAAAAGAAAATAACTAAATGTACAGTATAATTTATAAATTATGCTAAATCCATTAAACAACTTTTTGGGCTAAAATACTCAACTGTTTACACAAAGCATCTTCTTCTCATTCCTTTCTCCTTTCTCCATTGTTTTTATGCAACTTTGTAGATGTCAGAAGGATGGAATTTTTATTGAAATTATTTTGCCTCTACCAGTGTCTTGGTGATGTATTTTACCTTCTGCAGCTTCCTGTCCACTTGGATCTCCTGGTTTAAATTAGAAGATGAATTTATGTCAATTTCTTTCAAATTTTTGCAGGTTCCTGTAGTGTCTTGACTGCATTAGATTCATCTCAGATTTCCCTGATTACAATTTTGTGAATGTGCCAATTATCGCTAACATGTATTCTACAGAAAAATCATTTTGACAGTGAGTTTAGTCAAGTAAAAATCATTCAATACTACCATTCACTGAAAAAAATAGAATCTACCATATTTACTTTACATTAGCAAAATCAACTTGTTGAAATTTGCCATATATTGCTTAAACAGTTTTACTTCTAAAATTACACAAAATATTAGTAAAGAAAGATAAATGTTACATTATTACTTTATGTATTTTCACCATGACCAAATAGAGTATATCCCCAAAATATAATGGTGATTAATATCTGCAGGATATCTTATATAAGAAATCAATTACAAAACAAATTATCCTATTAAAATCCAGGCAAATAATCTGAATAGACAATTCTCCAAAGATGACATATGGATTATCAATAGGCACCTGAAAAGAAGCTCAACTTCACTAGCCATGAGAGAAATGCAACTAAAAACCAGGATAAAATAGCATGTCATATCTACTAATGTAGTTTTAATTATGTGGTTAAATTGTTACAAAAAATTAGCTAGGACATGAAGAAATTAGTGATCTCACACAGTTATGGAAGGAATGTTATATGGTACAGTTACTTTAAAAAAACCAATCTGAAGGTCCCACAACATGTTAACCATAAATATATAACATAGCAATTTCATTTTAGGTATTTATTCATAAATACAAATGGGTATGATTTGCAGAGTAGAGGGTAGGTAACAAGGGGAAGGAGATTCAATTGCCCTATTATTTGGTATAAGGTTTATTTAAAGGTTGATTAAAATGTTCTAAAATTAAATACACTAAAAACCATTAAATAGCACTTTAAATGGGTGAATTAAATGGTATATGAAATCTTAATAAAGCTTTAACAATCATAATTTAAGCTTTAAAATTAGTGGAGAAAATCTACATGATGATTTCCATAGATTCTCAAAATTGCAGAATCTATTTCTTATCGTAATTTTGTAAATCTATTACAAAAAGAAATTTCCTCAATTTGGCATGTCAGGAGCATAGAAGTTCCCACTACATCCTAACAACAAACAAACAAACAAACAAACTGAAAAAAATCAACACTTCTCAACTACATCAGAGAAGTACAGAGAGCAAGCCACGGCCTTCCAAATTAGAGAGACACAGAAGAGATACAGAGAGCCACTATTTATCACAGCAGAAAACCACGAAAATATACATTTGTGGAAACTAGTGCCTTGGCAGGAAAACATGAAATGTAAATGACTAATTCTTGGATTCTTATTGTGGATAAATTTGACAGTTAAAGATTTCAGAGGTGCCTGTTACAGGAAGGCCTCCAAACTTTTGTGAAAATTTCCACCAGGATCAAAACCAGTTCCTCACAGTGAATTCAGAGAAAAATCACTATGTTTCCAGTAGCAGGAAGTAGAAATAAACCATTTTGAAATATGCTGAAGCATTTGTCCTACTTAACAGGGTCTGGACTCAGCAGAAACTACTGTACTACCAGAGACTGACCTCTTGGAATTTTATGAAAACCTAACCTATTTAGAAAAAGAAATAGAATACACAACCCTAGTCCACATTAGCCATGTGTGGGAAGTGAAAAGCTTAACTCCAGCCCTCTCCTTGCATCTGTCATATCAAAAGAGGAAGGGGGCCCTGGAGACAAGCTGTAACATTCAAAATCAAAGGGATCAGGGCTACCAAAGGACTGAAAGACTGACAGACTTAGAACTAGTCACAGAATGGTAGAATACTTCCACTTCCTCCACGCCTTGCTGTTACATAATACACACTCATTTATCATAGTTTCTTTCACCCAGTGCACTATATCCTTCTTATAACAAAGACATACAAGGCACACTCAAATGTGAAGAACATAGTGTAAAGAGACTGTACATGCAAGAATCAGAGCCAACTCAGATATGACAGGAATGTTGAAATTTTTAGGACAATAATTTTTTCTTTCACTCAGGACATTGAGCTTGCCAGTAAGCCATGGTGCTGCTAGACTAAATTTAAATATTATTGTCCTATTGCCCATAGGACAATAATATTTAAATACCATTATGATTATCATGCTAAGCTTTAAAGGAAAAAGTAAGATCAAATGGATAGAGGAAAGATGAAATTTTTAAGAAATATAAAAAAGACATGCTAAGGATTCAAATTATTTTAACAGAAATAAATGACTTTAGTGAGCCATTTATCTAATGGCTGAGGGAAGAATCTCTGAGTTGGAAGATATGACAAGAGATATTACCAAAACTTCAAAACAAAAAGAAAAAAGATTGGGAAAAAAAGAAGACAAGAATAACTGTGAACTATGAGAGAAATATAAAAGATGTAACATAAGTGAGAATACATGAAAAGAAGGAAAGGAAAAAGAACAGAAGAAATATCTGAAGTAATAGTCACTAAGAGCTTCCTCCAAAATAATGTCAGAGAACAAACCATAGTTCTGAGACGCTCAAGTGAAACCAAGGAAGACACATATTAAAATTTTATACTTATCCATATATGTCCTAACTGAAGAAAATAAAATATAAAAAAGTGGGGAAAAAAAGACAAAGGACAAACCATCTCACCCACACTAAAGATAAGAATTGCATCTAACATTTTTTCAGAAACTAGCCAAGCAGAAAACAGTAAAGTAAAATATTTGCAGAATTCATAGGCACAAAAGTAAAAAAAAAAGAAGAAAGAAGCATACCACCTAGAATTCTCTACCCTGTAAAGTTGTCTTTCAAATGTGAAGACTTTCTCAAATATACATTGAGAGAATTTGCTACTAGTAGAATTGCCTCTTCAAGAAATATTGAGAGAAATTCCCTAGAGTTTTAGAGAGGACAATAATATCTAACAGAAACTAAGATCTACCTAAAGGAATGAAAACCATATAAGGTAATACAGTCATCCCTTAAAATCCATGGAGGATGATATCCAGGGAACCTCCTTCCTCAGGATCCCAGGATAAAAAATACATGCAATTATCGAATACTTTGTGTAGAACAGCATGGTATTTTCACATAATGTCTGCACATTCTCCCATAAACTCTAAATCATCTCTCCTTATAATAAATAATACACTAAAAATGTTATACAAATAGCTTACATTCACTTAGTATTGTGTAGGCAATAATGATGAGAAATAATAGTCTCTACAGTACAACACAAAAAAGCGAATGGAGAAAAATACACCATTTCTAACACTAGTCAAATGAAAGTTTGAGTATTTATATGAATTAAATCAAGAGTCAATTTAAGATCAAGGAGTTATCAGAACTAGAGGAGCATTACAAACTGATAAAAGTATATATATTCCAAGAAGACACAGCAATCTTTTATGTGTATGCACCTAAAAGAAGAAAAGAACATTCAAAATATGCAAGGGAAAAACTGACAACTTCGAGGAGAAATAGATAAACCCTTGTTATATTTGGAGACTTTAACAGCTCTTAATCTGTGGACACTTCAGCAGGGAGAACACAACATCAGCAACAACAAACAAAACAAGTAAAGACAATCCGGTATTCAATCAACTGGGTATAATTGACATCAACACCCTACTTTCTCAAACAGCTTCAGATTATACATCTTTTAAATGTGTCATGAAAGGGTTATCATGATAACTGGGTCATAAAACATCTTTCATTCACTGGAAAGAAATAGAAGTTATAAAATCTATGTTGCAGATGTCAGTGGAATTAAAATAGAAAGACAGAGGGGAAAAGTCCCAAAGTGCTCAGAGATACATCAACATACTTTAGAAAACAAAATAAAGGAGACATTTTAAAGGAGATTTAGAGAACATGGGACATAACTATAATCGTAGCAGTTGAGAGGCTGAGGCAGGAGGATCACTGTGAGTTCAAGGCCAGTCTGACCTCCATAGTGAGACCCTGTCTCAACCCCCCAGTATTTCAAATTTATTGAAATTTGAATCTCAAGTAGGCAGAATAAAATAATTAAACATTTATCAGAAATTAATGGAATTAGAAAGAGGAGGTAAGAAGAAAAATCAACAAAACCAAAAGCTAGTTCTTTAAAAAGAACAACAAATCAGTAATATTCTATATCCAGCCTAACTACAAAAAAATAGTATCACAAATTATTAATATCAGGACTGAGAGAGTGAGTATTACTATAGATTCCATTGTCTTTACCAGGATGGTAAAGGATTATTATGAACAAGTCTATGCGAGAAATTAGATAACCTAGATGAAACAGACCAAATTATTAAAGGATGCAATTTGCCATACTCAAGTAAATATTATAAGCAAAGTGAAAAGATCTATAGTTATTGAATAAATTGAATCAATAATTAATAAACTTTTAAAATAAAAAGAACCAAACTCAAATTCAATGATGAATTCTACAAAACATTCTGGAAAGATATTAAATCAATTCTCAACATCCTCTCCTAGAAGATAGAAACAAGGTGAATACTTTCTAACTTATTCTGTGAGGCCAAATTGCCCTAATACAAAAATAAGACAGGGACATTACAAGAAAAAAAAAAACAAACTACAGTTCAATCTGTTCTCAAGAACATAGGGGCACAATTCCTCAACAAAATATTAGTAAGTCAAAACTAACAATATATAACATGAATTAGATATAATTTTAATTGTATTCATTCTAGATATGAAATACTATGTTAGTATTTAAGTCAATTGAAGTAATTCATCTCATTGTCAAGCTGAAAGAGGAAAAACTCACATGATAGCATCAATCAATGCAGAAAAAGTGTTTGAAAAAGTTGACACCTATTTGTGATAATATCTGCCAATTTACTACAGATGGAGGAGAATTTCTTCAAGTTTATAAAGGATATGTACAAAATAAACATATACCCCTTCAAGTAATATAGTTGGTAGAAGAAAGTAGTTTCTATTAAAGTCAGGAACAGGTCAACTAACAAATAACAAATAAAGTCAGGAACAGGTCAAAGCTATCTTTTCTCATCCTTTGTTTCCAGTGTCTCACTGGAACTCAGCTATTGCCATAAAAGAAAAGGAAATAAAAGGTATATAGATTAAAAGGAAGAAATATTCATATCTGTTCACAGATGACAAGACTATTTACAGAGAAGAGTTAAAAAAATTAATAAGAACACTCCTGAAACTAAAAAGTGACTGAAGAAAATTTGGAGATTCAAGGTCAATAAAATGTCAAATTCCCTACAAACTATCAGTGAAATGCAATTAGAAATCAAATATATTACTATGTTAACTCCCCTAAAATTAAATAATTAGGTATTAGTCTAATAAAATAAGTCTAATACATCTATAAATAAAACTATAAAAGCCTGATGAAAGTAAGTGAATGAATAAATAAATGAGAGATTCTATCTTCAAGGACAAGGAGACAATATTGCTTTGACGTCAGTTCTCTACTTGATTTATAGACTCAGTGTAATTCCAATCAAAATACCAACAATTTATTTTGTGGATGTTGACAATTTATTCTAAAGTTTATATGGAAATGTAAAAGATCTCAATATGCAAAATGAATAAAGTCAGAGGAAAAAAATGAATAAATGAATAAATAAATGAAAATAAAATGAATAAAATAAATAAAATAAAATAAATGAATATAAAATTTTAAAAAATTAAATAAAATAAATGAATAAATGAATAAAGTCAGTACCTGACTTCAAAATATGATATTAAATAATCGAGGCGATATGGCAATGATGAAACCATAGAAGAATAGTTCGGTGGAAAAAATAGAGACCCCCAAAATAAATCCACATAAATATAGTCGGCCTAACTTTGACAAATGAGCAATGCCAATACAGTAGAGAAAATGTTGTTTTAATACATGATACTGGACATCTTGAAATCCAATACATAAAAGTAAATTTAGATATTGTCTTAGTTACTTTTTCTCATTGCCTAGAGAAAATATCTAACATCCACAAGTTAAGGGAGGAAAGATTTATCACATTTTATAGAGGCTTCAGTCCATAACAGGCTGCTTCCAAGGCAGGGTGGCATGGCAGAGGGGCATCACAAAGGAGAAATAGTTCATGGTAGGTAGAAGGCAGGAAAGCAGTGAAGTAGTGAAAAAACAGCAGCAACATCAAGCAATGGCAGCAACCCTCTATCAGTTCCTTATATTCCATCCAGTTTACCTACCCTTAAAGTGGGCAGCACTCACACCCAGGGTGAGTCACCCTTAATCTCAACATCATAACTTTAATCCCAGCATCACACACATCCTAGATCCAGACAGCTCCAAAAAACTCCACCTATGACTACATGAGGTTTTGAGGGGACATCTAGATTCAAGCCATGACAGATATAATCCTATACCCTTCAGAAAAATTAACTCAAAATAAATCATAATTCTAAGTACAAACTGCAAAACAATAAAATAGATATAACACTAAAGGCAGGAGGAACCAGGAAAGATAACTGATATAACTGGTTGTATTAAAATTAAAAACTGATTCTCTGAAAATGACCATATGAAGGAAACAAAATACAAACTGGAAGAAAATATTTGCAAAAGCCATATCAGGCAAAGGATTGCTTTCCAAAATATAAGTAACTTGTAAAACTCAACAATTTCTAAATGAACAACTCTTAAAAATTAAATAAAAAGGGGCTGAGGATGTCACTCAGTGTTACAGTGCCTCCCTAGCATGTGCGAGGCCCTGGGTTTGATTTCTAGCACCTAGATAGACAGAACCAGAAGGAGAGTGAGAGACCTTCCTGATGTAAGAGCAAAGAAAATATACAAACGCCAAATATTATATGACAGTGGACTCAAGTTATCACCTGGCAATTGGCTCAATCTCATATATAATTAGGAAACTGCAAATTAAAGCAATGACACATCACTACACACCTATTCCACTGCCTAAAATACAAAATACTACAAAAGTGAAATGTTGACAATGAAGTGGAACAAGAGAAACTCATTGATTATTGGTGAGAAGTCAAAACAGTTCAGTCACTTCGTAAGAACATTTGGAAGTTTTATATGTCTAAATATACTATTACTATTTGAGTCCAAAATTACACTCTTTGGTATTGCCCAAATGAATTAAAACTATGTCTGCATATATACTTTCATAGGGATTTTTATAGGTGTATTATTCTTAATTGTAAAACCTTAGGAAAGACCACGATGTAATTTAATGTGAGTCGATAAACTACATGCAGTGAATCCATACAATAGGATATTATTTAGCATTAAAAAAATGACATAGATTGGCAAGAACAGATATGGAAAGAGATAAAATGGATATTACTAAATGAAAATGGCCAATCTAAAAAGGGTACATAGCATATGAATCCAGCTGTATTACACTGTAGAAAAGGTAAATAGCAAAAGGATCAGAGGTTAAGAGGGAAAAGGTGGCAGAGAGGGAGGAACGGATGGCACATGCAGGATTGTTATGACAATGAAACTAATCTGTATTGTACTGTTACAGTGTATATATTTTACACATAGAATACACAGCAACAAAATATGTCAACTGTGGATTTGAGGTGATAATGATTTCTCAATGTAGGTACATTTGTAACGTATGTACCAGGATTTTGATAGCTGCAAGTCCTGTGCAAATGTAAATGTAGGGGATATATGAGAATCTCTGAATATTCTCTTGAATTTTTCTGTGAACTTAAATTGCTCTGAAATCTACAGTGTATTTACTGTATCATAACAAAGTAACTTCTTTAAGTACATATAAATATAATTATCACTTTTAAAAGGATTTACCTAATTTTTAAGAGATGGGTTATGGACACAAAATAATGAAACAAAGACAGACATAGGAAACATGAAAATATCATGTTTTTCTTTAAGTTAAATAATTTTCAAAATGGACTGTTGTCTTCAAGGTATACCATAGTGACACAGTAACAAACCAAAGCCACTACTGCAGCCAAAATTAGCTGCTGAACACACAGGAAGCTAATGACTAGACAGGAATGCTGAGGTCAGCTTCTAGGACTAACTCTTGAAATGCGTGTCTTCATTAGCTGCTTACCATCAGAAACAGATGCAGAAACTGGTGACACTGTATTTTCATCTAGCACTCCAGTTGCAAGGAAGTAAGTAAAAGTACTTTTTAGCTTCAAAGTTTCTGCAAAATATGCCATGCAAAATGTATGTTGTAGTCAATATTAAATCTCAATCAACAATGTATAGCAAATATATGGCAAAATTGATAAGATACATGCACACATACATACATATACACATTCCATATATACACAAAATTTGCACGAAATGAAATAACACATCTTAAGTATGTAATTTAGTGACTTTAAATTAATATGTACACTCAAAGCACTATCTTTCTCAAGATTTTAAAAAAGTTTTTATGATTGCCCTTAATCAAATTAAAGAAATTCCCTTGTAGTTCACTTATCAGAGAGACTAGAATTACTGGCTGATAAATTTTGTCAAAAAATTTTGCATTTACTGAAAGAATTACACAGAGTTTTTTTAACCATTTATTCTGTTGTAATGGTGCATTTTATTTGTGACTTTCTAAGACATTTTCTTTTGAAATATCAGACTTAGAGTTTCAGAGATAGTAAAGAGAGTTCTCATCCACCTTTTCACTCACTTTTTACTAAAGTCATCACCTGATATAATTGTGTTAAATTATAAAAATACTAAGATATTACCATTCCAATAATTCTATTAATTATACACTAATCTATTTTTAAGTACTAAATTAGTTTATATTCTTGGATAAACCCCCATTTGAATTGATCTTTTTAATAAATTATCAGATTCAAATTGTTACCATTTTATTAAGAGTTTTTGCATGTAGGTTCTTAAGAAATATTAATGTGTAGTTTTGTATTTCTATAATTTCTCTAGTTTCAATGTTATGTGAATCTCATAGAATGAAAATGTATTTGGAGATAGTTGCTTTGAGATTTGTTTTTTAATATCTTTATATGTTAATTTCATGGTGAGATAATCTGGGTATAGAATTCTCTAAATGTGAAAAACTTTGATTAATAAAAATTATTTAATATATTAATATGTATTTAATATATTACTACTTATTTTTTCTATTTCTTATTTTATCCATTTAAACAAGTTATATTTTAAGTTATTTGTATACTTAACCTAATTTTTCAAATTTATTTGCAAAATGTTTAATATGTAAGGTCTTACTTATAGCTTCTTTTACTTACTGATAGCTTCTTTTACTTACTGATATTGATAATTTATATTTTACCTCTTTCTTCTTGCATAGCACATCTAAAGTTTATCAATTTTGATTTACTTTGGAAAAATAAAACTTTTGTTTGTACTGAAAATTCTTTGTGTTTTTTTCTCTTTTCTGTTTCTCTGGCTTCTCTTAGCTTTATTGTTTCCCAACTTAATTTAGAAATTTACATCCTTGATTTTAAATATTGCTTCTTTGCAAAATCCTAAGTGTACATCTTACTAGGTACTATATCACCCACACCCCACACATTTTCAGGTATCTATCTGTCTATCCATCTATCGTCAGATATCTCTCTCTCTCTCTCTCTCTCTCTCTCTCTCTCTCTCTCATCCTGGGTCCTGGGTCTTCAATTCAGAGTTTCTCCCATGTTACCACTCTACCACTGAATTGCATCCCCAGCCCTTTTTAAATTTTAATACAGTCTTGCTAAGTTGCTCAGGCTGTCCTCAAACTTGTGATCCTCTTGTCTTAGCTTCCCAAGTAACTGATGCTACAGGCATGAACCACCACTCCAACCATATTTTGTTGTTATTATCATTTGTTTCAAAAATATTTTCTAACTTTCTTTCTGATATTTCTTTGCCCTACTATGTATTTATATTATGATGACATTTATAGATCATTGAGTATTTTCTGACCATGTTGTGTTGATTTTTAATCAATTCTTTTGTTGTCAGAATTTTTGATATTTAATGAGACTTAGTGTGTTGGCAAGGTATCGTGTGTCTTGCTGAATTTTCCATGTGCACTTGAATGTTCTGTTAGGTACAAATGCTTCTCAATTTGTACTGTGGTTACTTCATGATTAACTCGTTGCAAATTGAAACTTTTGTAAATCACAAATATACATCCATCACATCACAGCTTAGCCACACAGTACACTATAGAGTGTCACTGGTATAAAGGAGTGACTGGGAGATGTAGTTCTCACTGTATCTCCCAACATCACCAAATAGTATTTTACTGCATACCAGTATCCAGGAAAAACATTAAAACTCAAAATTCAAAGTACAACTTCTACTACATGCATATTGATCTGTACCAGTACAAAGTCAAAAGTAAATTGAACCATCAGAAGTCTTTAAGTAGATGAATGTATTTATATATATATATATATTTAATATATGACAGAAGTTGTTAATTCAAGAAATATTTAGGAATCGATCATCTTTCAGTAGTTGGTGTTGGTTATCTTTTTGGAGTTGCTCTTTAAGTACATGAATTTAACTATATGTATATTTAATATATGATGGAAGTTATTAATTCAAAAAACACTTAGGGATTGATTATATTTCAGGAGTTGGTGTCGTCATTCCACAGTACATGAATACCATACAATATGAACTTTGTAGCAGCTAAAAGTAATAGACTATGTACACAGGCCAAAAAATGGGTGCAATTAAAATCCATAATGATATTCAAAAACCAAAAAGTTGCATATGTCTTAAAACTATCTGTGTAAATTTAAAATATATCTACGTGAGACTACTAATTGTTCCCCCTGGGAATATGTCCTTCTGTAAGAGTAGCAGATTGAAGCTGAATCCCAGGCCCTAGATACTGGATGAGCCTGTTGTAGCATGCTCTTGCTAATGGATTGTGGGTTTTTTCCCATGTGCCACCTCTGGAATAAGGCCTCAAGCAGTGAGCATATTTTCCCAGGCTACCCTGCTCTTTCCTATCAGCTGTCAGGCATTTCAGGAAAAAAAGAAGTCTCAGAAGGAAATGGCACAGAAACTCAGGTTCCTATATAATCTGTTACAAACCTGTAACTCAGACATGGCATAACAGCCACAGATTGCAACATGAGACAGAAAAATAAACATCCATCTGGAATGAGACATTGTAAGTTTAGATTTTCTCACTGTTTTAGCAATTCACTTTAATCTTACTAACACACACAAACAAACATTTATTTTAAAGCATTTATACAAACAAAGGGAAATATAATAAAGGTAGGAATTAGGATTGAGGTTGGCTGCTTCAGAGCAAGGTGTAGTGAGAATAACGAAATATACATGGGCTACACACATTCTCAACAGTAGGGTGTTATTTGGAAGAAGGATGACTTTGTAATATATTATGTGTACGCGATAGCCCAGACCTCTATATCTGAAGTTAACAAAGAAAGAAGAAAACAAAAATTGTAAATGCTAGCTAATTTTCCTTTTTATAAAATGTTAACATCTTGTGGTGTAATGCTGGAGTTATGATCAATGCATTTTAATGTGCCTAGCAATGAAAATGAGTAAAGAAAAAAAAATCCTTCACAAGTGAAAAAAGGCCAAGAAAGAAGGGAATATTGCTAGAGTTTTGTTGATGAATTCAGTAGTGGATTCCCATGCCCCTCATTAGTGCCTAGTGGCTGAGCACCCTATCTCTGTGGAAAGAATTCCACTTAAAAGGAGATATGTTCCTTTCAAATATTAAGTCACATTCAAACATTATCACAGAAGAAACTTGTTCAGAAGCCACACTCTTCATTGTTGACCTTTTAGGGATTGATGTTTGTTGGTCCTGGCAACAAAATTTTTAGCTTGATAGGACCATAATTGTTATTGATCCCTTTCCTCTAATAATTAAAACTACTTGTTAAATATAAGCTATCTTTATTGACTTGGATAAATATATATATATATATATATATATACATAGCATAACTTTTATCAAAGTTTAAAATATGTTAAATTAAAATTCTCTTACCAGAGTTTCCATGGTCTTTCCTTTGAACATAGATCTGTTTCTTTGAATTCTCTGTTGTCATTTTTCCATATATTTCTACCCATAATTCAACTCAACAATTGCCAGTTTTAATGTGAGAGCATAATTGTGAATGACAAACTTTCTGGATAATAAACTCATTTTCCTTTTTCATTTTTTATACATATTTTAGAAACTTTTAAAAAGTAATGTTAACAAATCTGAAACAAATGCAAAGTTCATCCTAAAGTAGCCTGGGGTCTCTTAAAGAACTGAAACACTGGAGAACACTGGGTCCAGTAGCCACTGAATTGTGTCCAAAGCCAAGAGGAGAGGGAAGATTTTAAACAGGCAAACATGTCAACTGTGAAAATTATTTTGTATGTATATGGATCCAATAATTTGTCACTTATGGATGCTTAGTTTCAGATCCAGCAAGACCAAACGAGGTTCCCATACATTACATTTCTTATGGTTTAGGCAAGTGTAAAAAATATGACTCAGAGATGTCTATGAGCCTATAGTCTCAGTGTCTGCCTGGCTTTGTCTTGCACCTCTGGGCCAAAGTGCTGTCATTTTGAGCTCTCAACTTGTAGTCACAGCAGAAATAATCCAACGTAATTTTCCAAGTAACAAACCTGTCTCTTTCTGTACATATCTTGCATTGTTAGGAATATTTAAATACCTGACAATAGGAAGAACTCTAATAAGCAGATTCATGAACAAATTCACCTCTACTTGTTTAATAAACTGATGAGAGTGGTGTTTAATGCGATCTTCAGAATAACCAGTCACTACTCATAAACATCATCTGTATCTCCAGCACCAATAGCTTAATATAATTCTGTTTGTATCTACAATAAGCTGCACAAGTTCATTTGAAAAAGTAATTCAATGAGAAAATAAAATGGGAGAATATCAGTTAACATAAGTTGTTTTAATAGAAGAAAGTTTTTATTGAAAATTCAACTGACTCAGTAATGAATTACCCATACCAATTTTCACAATTTTTTTTCAGAAGAAAAAATTCCAATTGTTTAAATCCATCAGTTTAGATCATAGATACCATTCTTTGAAAAAGTGTTGATCATATAATTACTCCATGAATGCATTTTAAATCTTTGAAAGTATATCTTAAATAAATTAGTTTTAATTATGTAATTGCCTGGCTTACCTTCAATGGCTTAGTATTTGGCAAATGTAATCATCAAAATTCAGAACAGCTTCCTTTTATTGATGCTAACTACAAAGATGTTTGGATTGTAAAACTGAACACTTGAATAAATTTCAGATTTTCTTTTTTTTTATTTTTTTCCTCCCATAATTTGTATTTGATTTATTTATATAGGCTGATATTAGGATGAAGGGTACATTCCATAATTTTTCTTTAGCTAGTTGTAAGGACAACAATTCAAAAACTTTTTTTTTTTAATTTATACTAGAGAAACCACACAATGCTATGTACGCACTCTTAGATATTACCTCTGTATGTCCTCTTCTGTTAGGTGGCTTTGTCATCCTTGTCACTCCTTCGGGTGTCTCATTATGAAATATTTAAATTCTCTCCTTATGGCCAGAGTTATAATGAACTTTATAATTGAACATGTTACATGAAAATTTTAAATTGCATTTTTCAAGATTATAATTTCTAGCTTCAGCAGTGTATTTAAATTTTGTATGTTACAAAGAAATGTGAGGAAATTATTTGAAATTATTATTCAAGTAAAACATGCTTTATATAATACAGATTATTTTCGACTTCAGATGTTTCAACTTGAAATTTTGCAACTTTATAATGGTGCAAAAGTGGTATATGTTTAGCAATAACTATACTTCAAGTTTTAAATTTTGATCTTTTTCTGGGCTAGTTGTAGATACAGCAAGGCACTCTCATGATGCTGAATGACTTTAACAAGTCACAGCTTCCACTCAGCCAGATCACTAGAGTTAGTGATGGATAACTCTACAATGGATAGTCTATACTTCCCTGTGTTACTAAGCTAAGATGTTTGGCATATAAGGTATATTAGATGCATTCTCAGTTTACAATATTTTCAACTTACAATAATTTCAAATTACTGAGATGAAACCTTATCACATATTGAGGAATATTTGCAATGTTAAACCTTATCTGCTACTTATCTCTAGCTTTTCTTCTCTCCTCATATATAGATTTCAGCTTAGAAAATCTCCCCCAACTTCCAACTGAATTCAGTGTTGGTCATTAACATGTGCTTTTTCTAAATTTTTGCAAAGTGTATAAATTTTAACTTATTAATCACTTTTGAATTGTTTTCAATGGTATTTATAGACAAAAATATTTTGCTACTAGCAAAATATTAAAGGATAAGGGAAGTAACTATTAAAAATTAACTTCATTACAAAGTCATTGAAATTTCTAAGTGGGCATGACAAACATGGGAAATGTGGAGAGAATATGCTTTGAGTAGTTTACTTGAGATTACTGAGGGCTCCTACTTGTTAGTGTTCTCCCTGATGGCTTTGGTGGTAAATTGTGGGATAGAATCTCGGTGACACCTTCCAAGTTACTTGTGTTTAAGTTTTGTCAAGTATGTACTTACATCTTACTTGCATCTTATAAATATAATACTAAACTTTTCCAAAGTGCAATATGTCAACTGGCTAACTGATTATGCTATACACTTTCTAAAAGACTGATAGTTGATATACATATAGATAAAGATGTATCATCATGATAAATGTACCTCAAATGATCAGTAACATTGCTATAATTATACTATACTTCAAAATTTTGAGTGTGTTTACTATATTAGCTACTGCACTGCATATTTAATATTTTACATAGGAATATAAATTATTATGAGAAAAAGAATAAGTTCAAATATGTAAGTAAAAATTACTTGTGTAAATTTTTATGTCATCTGTCAATTTGTTGTCACTCAACTCAGTTATTTAGATGAACAACTTTTTAAAATCCCACAATTAATTTATGTGATTTTTCGCTAATAATTTAGGAACATTTCCCAATAAATGAAAAATAATGTTTAATTCATGTTTTAAAGCTTGTTCCTTCCCTTATGGACTTGATATAAGAAGGTCTTTGTTTCAACTTGACACCAGCACTTCTTGCTGGAAGTCTTTAGTGTGCATATTTAGGGAACATGGTTTTTTAATCTGTGGAGTAAGGTTACAAATATCTATTCACCTGCTTTGCAGAATGTTAATGATGGTTAAATGTAGCAACAAAATTAAATCCGCTTTTTGAATTACAAACTATCTTACAAATTCAATGTATGTCATCAATCAAATGGAAATGCAATGAAATATTCTGAAGATAAAAAGGCTATATCCAAATATTCTTTGAAACTTGATAATAATGTGCCTAAAAATTCTATGCAAACTTCCTTTTAAATTGAATTGCTGAAATTAGAGAACAAATTTTTAGATTTCAGGAAATAGTGCCATAGTAATTCAACTATTTAAATTTTAATTGTACCATAGTGAATTCAAGTATTAATAGAATTTTTGCCTTCTTTCTCATATGCATTATTATTACTATTTTATTGATTTATTAAGATATATTCAATCATTCAATACCTCTTTTGTTTTTATCTTCAGAAATCTATGCCTGCATAGTAAAGTAATAGAGAAAACAAATATTAGATACAAGAACCAGACATATATGTGTAGAATTTTAATTTTCAAAAAAATTGAAATAAGTACTAATTTTAATGTACAAATAGAATGTTTCCACATTTTTTTAAAACTAGCTTGTATTTTAGAAAAAATACTCATATTACACACTTATCACTGTCATATTCCAATTGAGCTCACATTAATATTAAAGGGAGTTCAGTTCAATGTATTAACATCTCAGTATGAATCTGTCTCCTTATAATTATCACTGACCTTATAAATTTTAAATTTAGCTTAGGTTAAAATTAATTCTAAACTATTGAGAACAAAGTAAAATCAAGGTGGAAGTAGAACACTCCTAATTAAGGAACTCATAAGAAATTAATACATTAACTATAGAACTTGAATGCAAACATATATGTGTATGAATATATATATATATATGTGCATGCATGTACTTTCTTATGCTGTTGAAAATTTATGCCACTTTTGATGATCATATATTTAAATTGCTCTCAAGTCTATGTACTGTAATTGCTTACAGAGCTTTTAAAAATTATGGAATAGTAAGTGCCCCTACAGAGTCTGATTCAGTGAGTATTCTCAAATCTCATGCCTATTTGTTTTTTTAGAGTGACATAGATAATTCTGATTCACCCACAGGGTTATGAGCTTCTGTTCTACATCACAGACAGTCTAAGTACAACTACTTTAATATATGAATTTGAACTTCAAATACAGTTGCAGCTTCAACAAACCTCTCTAATTGTCATTTGACAAGACTGTGGGGACACGTATTTCCCATCAGCACACAAATCTTTCATTGACTTCGATGACATTTAATAAAGCCACAATTTCAAACCATCACTTCTTGAAAAAAAAAAACTTCTGTAAAACTGTCTATTGACAGATACAGTTGAATTTCAAGTTTTAGAAAAAAAGTTCAGTAATATATATTTTTTCCACTTCATCTATGTGATAAATGTTTATAGATTTTGTTTTTACATATTTGCTTAATTGTTCATCTTGACTTCAGGGAACTTTAGGAGGAAATGAAGAACTGTGGAAAGGAAGAGAAGAAGGAAGAAGTGGGAACACCAGCAGGGGATGGGAGGAGAGAAAAGGGAAAGACAGAGATGTAATTTAGTGGGATGAATGGTTTTCATTCTGTTGATTGCCTTGGATGTTTTCAAATTATCTTGCCATCAACTCCAACATACAAAGCAGATAAAAGTTAGAGTCACTCTTGTTGAAATGGGGGAATGGGAGGATGGTGATGTCGAATTATTACAGAATACCATCCACTCTGTCCATCTTCCTCATTTAAGAACTCTGTGGGCATGCAGAAAATAATTTGAAAAAATTATTTGTCTTCATAATTGAAAGTACATATTCTAGATCTTTTCACTACTGTTTAGTAATTGCATAATTCAAATCAATTTTTCTAAAAATCATTTTGATCCAGTTTTCTTATTCATAATACTGACAGTTTAATACTCAACTTTTAGTATTTTGTGAGTAGATCAACTGTATACAGAGCATTTAGCATATGGTAGGTTCTCAATAAAGTAACAATTATTGTCTACAATAAAATAAAACATATATCAAATATCTTTTGCTACGTCTTCTCTTGGTAAAAAGCTTTAGCTTTTAGTGTCTGATATTATGCCATTTATTTCATCCAGTGAGACATCATTATATATTTCAATATTTTTAATCACATTTGCATGTGTGTTTTTTATAAATAGTGTTTTAATATTGGGTTGCTACCTATCAATTGCAAATGATCCTGAACCCCTCATATTTCTGAAAAAGTAATGACTAACTTCCAAATTGTTAAAAAATAAGTAAGATTTTGCTAAGAGTGACTTTCTCTAACTACCTATATTTCTCTCTCTCTCTCTCTCTCTCTCTCTCTCTCTCTCTCTCTCCCTGTGTGTGTGTGTGTCTCTCTCTCCTATTGACAGGTAAAGGAAAGGGAATACCTTAAGGGAAAAGTCATTTTTCCAGATCTATTGCTTAATTTCCCAAGGGGATGTAAGTCATAATATATGTTGATATTTGCTGTGGGATGTCAACATAATATTTACTGTTTTCTTCTGATTATGAAGCCATAGCATTCAGAATATATTTTTAAAGTATAAAAACAAGGTATTCCTAAGGTATATTTCTAGAGGTGAGCTTTGCAAGAAAAATATATATTAATATCTCTAATATGTGATAAAAATTTTGATTTCCATAGAGATTATGCTTATGTGTGTCCTTATTATCATTACATGAAAGCATTTTCAATTGATTAAAAAGCTATTTGTTTTAATGTTCAATTATTAGAGAACATTTGTTTATCTATGCATAGGTTATTTAGTTTTATTCTCTTTTATAGTTGTCTTTTATGTCATGTCTTTTATCAGTGGATTTAGTGTATTCTTTATATTGTATGGGTCATATTCAATTGGTTATCTGCCCCTTTGTCATATTTCTACTAAAGTTATTAGTTGTCTTTTAAATTTGTTTGTTTTTCAAAGCACAAAATGTCTAATACTTTATTTATTTATTTATTTATTTATTTTTGGTACTGGGGATCAAACTGGGGACCTTGTACTTGTGAGGCAGGTGGTGGCACCACTATGTCTAATGCTTTTTAAATATTGTATCCTAGGAAATATTTTCTTACTATATCAGTATACAAAACATGCTCCTTTTCCTTGTCTGCACTACATCACTATTACATATACTGTTGTACTTTGGTTCCTACTTGCATTTGGCTATTGGGGTGGGAGGAGGAGTAGTTATTCTGAAATATAAAAGGAGCCATGTGTCTCATTTTATTCATCAGTTTTTCTTTCATATTCCCTAACTATTTAATTAAGTAGTCATATGTAGTTTATGTACATATATTTTAATATTTTCCTATTTTGTATTTGCCCTTCAATTTCAAATCATATAATGTACTGTTTTGAGATTCTTCAAAAATATTCAATTTCCACTACACTAATTTTAATTGATACATTTTAGGCTGTATGGTTTATTAAAGAAGACTGATTGGTAGATTATATAGATAGATGATAGATAGATAGAGCTAAAGATATTGATAGTTCTTCTGTTGTGCCCAGATTGCGAAGTCCCAAAGACCACCAGGAAGCTGTTCCCAATGCAAGCACACGAGGGTCATTTCTTCAAGCTCGAGCAGGGGCTCTCAGCCATCACCGATGCAGCGGATCAGAATTGAGAGCCCCGAATTTCAAATTAGCGGGGTTTTTATAGAGGTTACAGCAAGGTTTGGAGATTTTTCACTTAGCAGTTACATGATTGGTTGACAATTAGCAAGCATGAAGTGTACATTTTTGATTGGCTAGGTACATCGGGGGTTGAGGGGTGGCTACATGTAGGTTTTATGAGGGAAAAGAGGGACAAATGTTAGTGGTCGACTGTCACGTACTGATGGTCAGCAGATCTACAGATTGTTCTGTGGATAGTGGGCCCAGAACATTCATTTCCTGGGCAAACAGATGGCTGAGTAATTAACTTAGGAACTTTGGTTTGTTACAGATTGTATCTTCTGTCTCAGAGCAAACACATTTTAACCATTAATTTGAGTGGACAATAGGGACTAGTGCATTTTAGCAAAATGGGGTTGTTTTGGTCTCACATTCCCCCCTTCTTATGATGCTTTAGAGGGCCAATCATGGGCCTCTGGGGGTTAGTTCTATTAGGGCTGTAGAAACTGGCTGGTACTGGGACCTGAGTACCATCAGCTGTACAGCGTTAATGCGTTCTCTAATGAATGAAACTAATCTATTGAGTATCCAAGGCCCAAGGGTTAACAGTAGTAACAGAATAAGCAAGGGGCCCAGTAGGGTAGAGATCAGAGTAGTTAGCCATGGGGAGGAATTAAACCAGGATTCAAGCCAATTTTGAGTTTGTTCTTGTTCTCGTTTTCATCTGGCGATACCTTCTCTAACTTTTGCCATAGATTCTTTGACCACTCCCGAGTGGTCTACATAGAAAGAACATTCTTCACCTAAGGCAACACAGAGCCCTCCCTGTTGAAGAAAGATTAAATCTAGCTCCCTTCGGTTTTGGAGGACCACCTCTGCCAGGGAGGTTAGAGACTCTTGTAGGTGGGAGATGGAACTCTCTAGTCTCTCAATATCTATATCTATGGCTGCTCTCAAATCACTGTAATGTTTATTTTGTAACACTAATGATGAAATTCCCTTTCCCACCCCAGCCAATCCTAAGCTTAGGAGAACTCACAAGGTAATGGCTGTTACAGGCTCTCCTTTAACTCTGGCTGGGGTCTCAGTCAAGCGACTGAGAATATCTTCTTCTGAGTGATATAATAGTCTAGGAACTAATTGCACTAGCACACAAAAATCTCCAGTCTGGTTGAGCACCTTGCCATGTGCGCAAGGGGTAAACCCGGTGGAACAAGCCCACCATCCATCAGAAGGGGGTACAAGATATTTTTCTGACCTAGACTGATAGGTTTGATTGCAAAGGTGTTGGTGAGTGGCTGGGACACTACCAACACAAACTCCCTGTCCAGCCACAGATTGTAGGGTTAGCCTGGCTGTCCCTTTCTGTTGCCACCTGCATAGAGTAGGACTGTCTGACTCAGTAAAGCTTCCTGAGAAAGCTATTCCCTCATAATAAGGGGGCTTGATGTCATAACACAGCCAACAAGACT
Source organism: Heterocephalus glaber (assembly GCF_053883595.1). NCBI lineage: Eukaryota > Metazoa > Chordata > Mammalia > Rodentia > Bathyergidae > Heterocephalus > Heterocephalus glaber. The sequence goes on along the minus strand of NW_028258327.1, from coordinate 14,943,624 downwards.
AAGTAAGATCTGGTCTGGAGGTATTTAGGGCCTTGAAGGTGTGGACCATTAGTCCCCAGAGGGGGTCCTGGTCTTGGTTGTGGTTGACTTTTTCAGTCTGGGTGGCAGCCTGAGAGGGGAGCTGGGATGTGGGTGGAGGCGTGGGAGGTGTGGGTGAGGTTCCCTGGGGAGGGGGCTTGGTGGGTCTAGGAGGACCCAGAGGGACTAGCGCCAAATTGGGCCCAATTCGCTGAGGAGGCCCCACGAGGACATGTGGCTCTATTTTTAGTCTCACAGTAAATAGTAACCCATTGTCATGACCATCTTATATGGGCGGAGCCCCCATGTCCTGCCTGTTTCCCACCTAGTGTATTGTTTACCTTGGTCGGTGAATGAAAGTCTGACTGGGTTACAGAGGAACTCTGAACATGGATCACTAAGGACCATGATGTTACTGTTACTGTGGCTTGTTTGAAGGCTGGGGGGCCCAGGGACTCTTTTTAAAGAAATTAAATCACCTGTGACAGGCGGAGCCCATGAAATGGTACCCATGGATTCACATCCTCATTTTGCACAATAAAACTCATCACTCCCTCCACACTTTTCCGCTTGAGACCACGAGCGTCCTTCTCCTGGACAGACATAGAAAGGAATATTTTGCAAAAAATTTCTCTCAGTGGGTCGGCTACACCCGGGGCCTAGTCCTCTTGGAGCCATGGGTAGGGACACCCAAGGGGGGGGTCAGATTTTCATCACATTTGTTGGTACCTGTTTTACATATGGGTTTTCCCCCGGGTCCAATTTCCCAGTCTCCGATGATCCAGGTCCCGGCAGCGAGTCGACACAGATCAAAATCAAGGGTGGGCCACCAGGTCAGAGGCGGCATCACTTTAGATGTACTGTTGACAGTGTCGCCCATGGATGTACTAATGATCATCCAAGTTAAATTCAGGGCAGCATGAGGGTTCTGTCTTCCCAATACTGGTGTTAAGAGTACAGTTACCATAATTATGACTGTTGACAATGCAGTTTGAGTTTGAGAGGGTTGTCGTGGTCCTTGGACACGTGCCATGATGGAATGAAGTCTTCTAGAATGGTGTGTGGATCTGCGGGGCGGACGTGAGTGTAGTGTACTCACTAGGCAATCCCATCGACCTTGAGAGCGGTGGGCGTGGTCAGGACAGTAACATAGGGTCCTTTCCAAGGAGGCTCAAGGTCCTTTCGTCCATGTCTCCAGACAAAGACCCAGTCTCCTGGTCAGAAGCGATGGGGCTCAGGAGGCAGTCCAGACTCGTACAGGGCTTTTAATTGGGGCTATATGTCTTTGTGAACACACTGGAGGTTGTGTAAGGAAAACAACAATTTCTGATCATCAAATTCAGATTCAATCAGCACTTTTGACTGGAGGTTAGGGATAATGGGAGGGGGCACTCCAAACATAATTTCAAAGGGTGTCATCCCTAGTTTATAGGGAGAATTACGTAGTACCCTATAGAGGGCAAAGGGGAGGAGAGTCACCCAATCACTGCCAGTCTCTAAGGTTAATTTAGTTAAGGTCTCTTTTAGGGTCCTGTTCATTCTCTCTACCTGTCCTGAACTTTGGGGCCTGTATGCACAATGTAATTTCCAATCTGCCCCCAGCACCCGTGCTAAATCTTGACTCACCTTGGAAATGAAAGCGGGTCCATTGTCTGACCCTAACATTACTGGGAAACCATACCTTGGCAAGATGTCTTCTAGCAGCTTCTTGGCTACAATCTGTGCCATTTCATGTTTGGTAGGAAAAGCTTCTGTCCATCCTGAAAAAGTGTCTACAAAAACTAGCAGGTACTTATAACCGTACCTTCCAGGTTTTACCTCAGTGAAGTTCAACTCCCAGTATGTTCCAGATCAGTTTCCTCTCAGCCTATTGCCAGGGTTAGCCTTATTTGAAGTGGCATTGGTCAGTTGGCAGGCCTTGCAAGTAGTGACAATGTGTTCTATTTTGGAGTTAGCGTCTCAGACCTTGATTCCAGAGTGTCTCAAGAGGTCTTGCATCTTTCGAGTGCCCATATGGGTGGCCCGGTGAATCTTGGACAGAACTTGCTCTCCCAGTGTTTCAGGCAGGATGACCTTACAATCAGAGGATCTCCACCATCCGTTGAGGCACTGGGGCATAGGTAATTGTTTTATCCATTTCAAGTCTTTTTCAGTATACTGGGGTTTTTCTGGCAGGGCAGCACTTCCTGGATTGGGTAGCTGATTGGTTAGTGTCACATCAGTCTTTAAGGTTATTTTTTGGGCTGTCTGATCAGCTAGGTTATCTCCTCTAGCAACTGGAATGTCATTTTTTTGGTGCCCCAGGCAATGAATAATGGCCAATTTTTTTGGTAGCCAGAGGGCCATTAAAAGGGCAAGTATCTCTTCTTTGTTTTTAATAGTCTTTCCCTTGGCAGTCAATAGTCCTCTCTCCCTGTAGATGGCCCCAAGAATGTGCACGGTGGCAAAGGCATACCGGCTGTCTGTATATATGTTTAACTTTTGGCCCTGTCCTAGAGTCAATGCTTTGGTCAGAGCTATGAGCTCCGCCCGCTGTGCTGAGGTCCCGGTGGGCAATGGTTCTGCCCAAATGACCTCAGTCTCTGTCACCACAGCTGCCCCAGCATATCTGTGGCCATCCTAAACAAAGCTGCTCCCATCAGTGTACCAGGTATCAGCATCTGACCATGGCTGGTCTCTCAGATCAGCTCGAGTCCCATGTACCTGAGCCAGGATGTCGGCACAGTCATGGAGTGGAGTCTCTAAGTCTGGGTCTGGCAACAGTGTAGCTGGACTCAAGGCAGCTGGGGTCTGAAAAACAACTCGGGCTGGGTTTAGGAGTAAGCTCTGATAGTGGGTCAGGCGGGCGTTACTGAGCCATTGATCTGGAGGCTGTTTTAAGACTCCCTCAATAGCATGGGGAGTGGTCACGTACAGTTCTTGGCCCAATGTCAACTTGTCAGCATCTTTGACCATCAGGGCCACTGCCGCGATCATCCTCAAACATGGGGGCCATCTGGACGCAACTGGATCGAGTTTTTTTGATAGGTACACCACTGGGCGGTGCCATGGCCCTAGATATTGGACTAGGACGCCCTTGGCAACTCCTTTGTTTTCATCAATGTAAAGGTGGAAGGGCTTAGTAATATCGGGCAAGCCCAAGGCCGGTGCTGACAACAAGGCAGCCTTAATTTGGTCGAAGGACTTTTGTAGTTTTTCTGTCCATTGAAAGGCCTGATTGTCTTTAGTTGCCTCATAAAGGGGCCTCACAAGCTCCGCAAACCCTGGTATCCATAAGCGGCAGAAGCCAGCTGATCCCAAGAACTCTCTAACTTTCCGAGGGGAACCTGGCATGGGTATCTTAAGAACTGTCTCTTTTCTAGCATCTGATAGCCATCTTTGCCCCTCTTTAAGCATGTACCCAAGGTAGCTTACCTCGGGTTTGCAGATCTGGGCCTTTTTGGTGGACGCCTGGTACCCCAGTTCCCCTATGACCTTCAAGAGTTTCTTGATTCCATCTAGGCAGTCTTCCCGCCTCTCAGCTGCTATGAGGAGATCATCTACATATTGTAACAGAGTCAATTGGGGGTTTTGGAGGTGAAACTCACCCAGGTCTTCATGCAGGGCCTCATTGAAGATGGTGGGAGAATTTTTGAACCCCTGAGGTAATTGGGTCCACGTCAGCTGTCCATTGAGGCCTTGTTCCAGGTCACTCCATTCAAATGCAAAGATATGCTGGCTCTTGGGTGCCAGCGGAAGGCTAAAGAAGGCATCTTTGAGATCCAAGTCCGTGTACCATTGATGGCTTGGGGGAGGTGAACTCAGAAGGGTGTATGGATTAGGCACCGTAGAGTGGATATCCATGACTCTCCTGTTTACCTCATGGAGGTCCTGCACTGGTCGATAGTCATTTGAGTGAGGTTTCCTCACCGGCAACAAGGAGGTGTTCCAGGCTGATTGGCAGGGCCTTAGAATACCCTGGGCAAGTAACCTCCTGATGTGTGGAGTTATTCCCTTGTGGGCCTCTAGGGACATGGGGTATTGTCGGACTCATGCAGGGTCTGCTCCTGGCTTTATCTCTATGAACACAGGTGCCTGGTGGGCAGCTAGCCCCATGCCCCCAGTCTCTGCCCATACTTGTGGGAACATGGCAAGCCATTGTCCCATGTCAGGATCAGGAGGGGGCTGTTTCTGATGTAGCAGATACTCATCCTCTAGGCTCATGGTCAACATTTGGATGGGCTTTCCCTCTTGGTTAAGGACCTCTGGGCCCCCAGGCTGAAAATGGATTTGGGCCCCTAATTTAGTGAGCAAGTCTCTTCCCAGCAAAGGGAAGGGGAAGTCTGGTATAATCATAAATGAGTGGGTTACGCGGCCCACTCCCAAGTCTACTGTTCTTCGGGTGGTCCATGAATACTTTTTCATGCCCGTGGCTCCTTGAACCCAGGAAGTTTTATCAGAAACATGGCCATGAGGTTCAAGTAAAACTGAATGTTGAGTTCCTGTATCCACTAGGAACTCGACAGGTCTCCCCTCCACTTTTAGGGTTACCCTGGGCTCGGGGAGGGGTGCTAAACCCTGTCCCCCCCAGTCACTTAGTTCATCCACTGTGGAGAGTGAAGGGTTGAAACAACCCTGAGCCTTTTGAGATTCTTGAGTCAGATAAGAACATAATGAGCCAGGATAGCCTTTTGAGATTCTTGAGTCAGATAAGAACATAATGACTGCTGGACAAGAAAGTAACAATCCCGGAATTGTAAAAATATAATTGACCTTTTCCCTATAAAAATAATTAGTCACCTGGTCACGAGGGGAGGAAGGGAGGGAGGCTGTGGGTGATGAAAGAGGATATATAAAAGGCTCAATAAAGTGAGAAGGAGAAGGCTCTCCCTCTCCTCTCCTTTTCTTTTCTCTCGAGTTTGTGTTGTTTTTCTTAATCCTCACCCCTCTCCTCAGGTACTGTTCGTCTAGTGACGGCTAGCTCCATCAATCCACAGCCAGGATGGGGGTCTTGGGTCTATGACTTTCCTGTTGTTTTGGGGGGCACTCTTTGGCCCAGTGGCCTTCTTCTTTGCAGTAAGCACATTGATTTTTTCCCAACCAGGGGTCCTCCCTACATTCCCCCCTTACCTTCTCCTTCTATTGAAATCTTTCTCAGACGACATTCACATTCTTTCAGCTCTCCTGCAGTGGCGGCCAGAAGGATCCAAGCCAGGTTTCAGGTCTGGCAGTTGTCAGTTTTCATCTGTTTCTCTTCTGCAGTTTCCCTGTTGTTATACACTCTCTCCGCCACTGTCACTAAGTCCTGAATACTCTTTTCTCCTAATCTGTCTACTTTCTGTAACTTTCTCTTAATGTCTGGTGCTGCCTGGTTGACAAAATGTATTATTACAGCTGCCTTTGTCTCATTTGCTTCTGGGTCCATAGGAGTATACCTACGGAAGGCTTCCTGAATTCTTTCTAGGAATGCTGCAGGGCTTTCGTTCGGCCCCTGCTGTACATCCCCTATCTTGGCCAAATTGGTGGGCTTTCAAGCAGCCACTGTGAGACCCCCTAACAGAGCCTGGTGATAGACCCAGAGTCTCTCCTTACCTTCTGCTGCGTTGAAGTCCCAATCAGGCTGGGACAAGGGAAAAGAAATGTTGATGACGTCAACATTGGTGGTGGGCTGACCATTGTCACCAGGAACCAATTTCCTGGCCTCATTTTGGATCCTCTCTCGCTCCTCTGTGGTAAACAGGATCTGGAGGAGCTGTTGACAATCATCCCAAGTGGGCTGATGAGTGAACAAAACAGTTTCTAATAGGTTAATTAAATCCCTAGGGTTATCAGAGAATTTGGCGAGTTGAGTCCTCCAGTTATAAAGGTCACTGGTGGCGAAGGGCCAGTAATGATGAGGCTGATTACCATGCTCATCAGAGGGCCCTATAGTTCTCAGCAGACAAACAGTAGATTCTACCGGGCCTGCCAGCGAGGCGGCACGCCTGTGGTGAGTGTTTTGGGCGGGGCCATCATGGTTGCCAGCACCCTGAGCTGGCCCTCCCTCCCCAATTCCGGCTGGGGCAGGGTCTTCTCTTTCTGCCTGTTGTCCTGGGGGAGAAGAGAGAGAGTAAGGGGCGGGGGATGAGATCTTCTTCGGTCTCTCCTTGGAGGACCGGGTAAAGTGGTGCGGTCGGCTTGGTTTCAGTTTGCCTTTTTTTGTCGCGCCCTCTGGGAGTCTTTTCACAGGCTGTCAGGATTACCTCTGGCTGCTGTTTCTGTGGAGGGAAAAAGGGTTTGACCCATGGGGGTGGGTGGCAGATTAGACTCTCCCAAATGACAATGTAGGGAACCTGATCAGGATGTCCGGTATAAGGATGGAAGATGACTTCCCGAATTCTCTTCGTGGTCCCTAGATCAAAAGTCCCCTTGGGTGGCCATCCTACCCCAAAGGTGGGCCACTCCAAGCTACAGAGGGTGATGAATTTAGTCCTTTTAATTTCTAAATTTAGGTTATGAGTAGGCTCCCTAACTTTTTTGAAATGGTCCTTCATGAGGGAAAGAGGGGTAGTCACAGTCTGTCCCATAGTCTCAGTCCAAGTCAACACAATAAACAGGCAAACAAACACAACAGAAAAACAAAAAGCAAGACAAAACCGTCCTCTGCCTGATCGGAGGCAATACTGAAAATGGGACGACGGCCTCACACTGTACTGCAGGAGCGACCCACACCATCCCCCTAGGAGTCTCACAGACTCATACTCACAGGGCACTCCATCCCCGAGGGGCACTCCGTCCCCTCCAGAAGGATCCGGAACATCTTTCAGGATCCCGGGTCGGCAGCCCTCACAGCGTGTCCACCTAGACCGTTTGCCGACCTTCCCAGAAAATGGGCCCCAGACCTTACAGACACCTTACAGACACAAAAACACTCACCAGCCGGCATCGACCCTCCAGTACGGGGATCCTGAGGGTCTTGGGGATCCTGGACCAGCCCCCAAATATTGTGCCCTGATTGCGAAGTCCCAAAGACCACCAGGAAGCCTTTCTCGATGCATGCACATGAGGGTCGTTTATTCAAGCTCAAGCAGGGGCTCTCAGCCGTCACTGATGCAGCGGATCAGAATTGAGAGCCCCGAATTTCAAATTAGCGGGGTTTTTATAGAGGTTACAGCAAGGTTTGGAGATTTTTCACTTAGCAGTTACATGATTGGTTGACAATTAGCAAGCATGAAGTGTACATTTTTGATTGGCTAGGTACATCGGGGGTTGAGGGGTGGCTACATGTAGGTTTTATGAGGGAAAAGAGGGACAAAGGTTAGTGGTCGACTGTCACGTACTGATGGTCAGCAGATCTACAGATTGTTCTGTGGATAGTGGGCCCAGAACATTCATTTCCTGGGCAAACAGATGGCTGAGTAATTAACTTAGGAACTTTGGTTTGTTACAGATTGTATCTTCTGTCCCAGAGCAAACACATTTTAACCATTAATTTGAGAAGACAATAGGGACTAGTGCATTTTAGCAAAATGGAGTCACTTTGGTCTCACACTTCTAACTAAAAATGAAAATTGAAGAGAAAATAGGGCCTAGGTAATGACATAATGGAATGCTGATTAGCATGGTAATTTTAATTAAAAGTTCTGTGTAACTAAAAATATTTTATCCAAAGAGAGCCTAATTAGAAACAAGAAAAAATATTTTTCCCTATTAATAAAAATATTGACACTGCTATTGTTTGCCAAATTTTAATAAAGGTAATGTTATGTTTATTTTGCCTTACATAATAATGGTTTCCAGGTGTTGTTACACTATCATAAAAGATTTGGCTCAGATTAAGTTTATGATCATATTATATAATGTGTATAAAACTCCTAGATATTCAAATTCCATATTTGAGTTATTATAATACAAAATTGAGAGTTATAGTTGAGTAATAGGAGCTGAATATAGTTTATTGTTTGAAACAAAAAATATCGGAAGTCACAATAACATTCACTGACAAGCAAGCAACAAAATAGTGATATCTTATATATAGAAAACAAAGTCAACCTATGCTTTCCTTAGTGTACTGCTTTAAGGTGCTTCCTACTCTCTGCAAATGAGGGGAACTGAGGAAAAATTCAGTGGATTCCCTACACTGAGGAGACAGAGGGTAGAACCCATGGAGACCAAAGTGGCTGGAGTTCACAGAGTAGAACACAAAAGAAAAGAGGATTGCATGCACAGAGATCCTGAGGTATTACAGAGAATTTTCTTGCAGTATTCAACTAGGCACTGAGCAATCAGCACTTGAGTGAAGACATTACACAGGACCTGAGAAGGCAATCCAAAAGTGTAGGGAACAGGAGAAGGGGATGTTACTAGAACCTCTGCAGTAAGTCCTAGTCTCCGGTAAGCCAGGGCAGCACACGGCAAATTACAGGAAAGGTAGACAAATGAGATGAAGCTGAGCTTTGGGCCTGATCAGTGCTGCTCTGGGCAGCAAAGACAAAAGTCCCCTAGCTTGCAGCACTTTTTATTCAGTACTCGGGGAAACAGATGTAACAAGTGAAAATGCAGAGTTCAGTACTTTACATTGGGATAAACACGGTGCAAAAAGACTGGGGGCAGTGGAAATCTAAGAACAATGAGGAACTATGCAGATGAAGATTTGGTTCCTCCCTGGCGTCTTCCTCAGGTGTGGTCTTGTCCTGGAGCATTACAGCATCTGGGGATCACTGAGGTCTCAGTTGTGACCCAAGGCCGAAATGCAATTACGTCTGGAATGTCTTAGCTGGTCTGTAGGCAGGAGAACTAGGCCTACTGAAATGATTTTTCCCTAGAATTATGTAGCATTGATCACAACACAAAAGGATTACTGGAAAGGTATTTAGAACTCACAAGGAATCGGGAAGCATGCCTGTTCTTGTTAGCTAGATGATGTCTACAGCATTTGTGAAACACTGAGTAGAATACATAGAAGTGTGTGCTTTTAATTAGTTAACCTCAACTGGGCACAGTCCTGATCTTGCATAACAAGTATTAAAAGAAAGACTCAAACGGATCAAATCATACTCTTATCAAATGATATTCTTGTCAAATAAAAATATTAATCATTCAACAACTTAGATTCATAATGTTTGAATATATTAAAAACCTGAGAGGCAAACAATCAAGGAAGAAAATCAGTAAAAACTAACATGGTATTGATACAGATGCTGTAAGTTGTAGGCAAAAGCATTAAAATTGTTGTAAATATTCTATATTTTCCAAATTGAAATAGATAATAATTGGATAATAAGAAGAGTTTCAAATTTATCATTTAAAGAGGGAACATAACTTATGACTAAAAATACAGTCATTTGTTTTAAACTGCAATTACATTGTAAGTATCAAACTTGTAAAAATATAGAGATGACCCAAAAAGTAAAAAATTTAAAAAATAAAAGATCATCAGTGAATTATAACATAAAGTTAGTATATGTGCAATGGAAATAAGGAGAACAAAAAGAAAATAGAAGAAAAAACACTTGAAGAAATAGTAGCATGAAAGCATCCAAATTTGACAAAAATATGAACACACATGACTAAGACACTCGGTCAATATCAAACATAAACTTCAGCAAGCCATGTACAATTAAATTACTAACAAAAATTATAAGAAAAAAATATTTTAAGCAGTGTGAGGGGAAATAGACCTGTATCAGGAAACAAAGATAAATTTGTCTGACAATTTTATGTAGAGAATGAGAAAGAGTAGGATCACATTTAAAGTTGTAAAAGAATAAAATTCTATACACATAGCATTCCATATGCCTTATATCGTTTTAAAGATGAAGGTGAAATAAGGACCCTAGAAATAAAAATGCTAAAAGGACCTATGGGCATTAGACATACAGTACAAAACAATGTTAGAGGCAATTACTATAACAAGAAGACAGTTGACACACATGAGAATATGGATCTATGTGTAATTATAATTTGATGAGTAAACACCTATGAGATTTATTAGTTATATAGCTGAGTCAAACAGAATTTCTACTCTAGCTTTTATTTTTTGAGGAATCTCAACTTTTACAGAGATTAAATATCTTTTAGTTAACATATAAGTGAAATCAAGTGGTTATTTGTTTTTCTGTACCTTGCGTATTTTACAATTTTTATTGTGGTGTTACTTCACAAGATTTAAGAGATTTACTGAGTTATAACACAAGATTGAACCTGGAAGAAAATATTTGCAAAATATGTATGTGATAGAAGACTTGTGTTCAGAATATATAGCAAACAGTAAAAACTCAGTAATAGGAAAACAACCCAATAATAAATTTTCTAAATATTTCAGCAGTAACTTTCTGATAGGAAATAAATGAATGGTAATTAAGCATATAAAATGCTTAAGATCATCATTCATTAATTAAATTCAATTACATTCAAATCATAATGAGGTACTACTATAGCCAAACTAAAATAAATGAATGAATAAATAAATAAGCAAGCAAGCACACTAATCTTGGTGAGAATGTGCAAGAGTTGGAAGTCATAATGGGATGATAAAGTAGTACAGCCAGTTTAGGAAAAAAGATTGGTAAGTTTTAAAAAGTTAAATATGCATGCATTGTATGATTCAGCTCATCCAGTCTTATATGTTTATTCAAGGGATAAGATATTTTGTCCATACAAAGACCTGTATGTGAATGTTCAATGGCAGCTTTTTTTGTAATAGTCACAAAAGGGAAAAATACAAATTTCCATCAACAGTTTAGTGGAAAAAATAATTATAACATTCTCATAATAAAATATTTATTATAAATACAATGGAATGAAATATTGATATGTGAAACAATATGAGTGAATCTAAAAATATTCAATGTTAAGTAGATAGACAATATGCTGTATGATTTTATTTGTATATAATTTTCTAGATTTGCATAAAGTATACATTCTATAAAGTTCATATAAAATACAAACAAGGGGTGATCAAAATTATGGTGCCAGTTTCAAATTTTTAAAATTACAGTAAAAGACACATTGCTATTAAACCCCCTCAAAATACTCTGTCATGCTTTGAACACTTCTTTGTTCTTGCCACTTTCTGAAGTAGTTCTGGAAGTCCTTTTCCTGAGTGTTCTTACCAAGAGTGGTAAAAAATTACAGGGAATACTGCCGCCAAATGGCATCACACGGAAATATAAACTCCTTAAAAATGATGATGTGTCCCCAACCACTGTATTCCCTGGATGTGGCACTGTACAACTTCTGATTCTTTCACAGAGTCTAAGTGGCCACAAAAGGTAAACATTTTGAATTGATACAGTACATCAAGGCAGGCATGACAGCAAAAATCATGAAAGAAAACTTCCAGAACTACTTCAGAAAGTGGTGAGAACTATGGGATAAATGTATAGAGGTTAGCGGAGTATTTGTCAGAGATTAATGGCAATGTGTCTTTTATTATAATATTTTTAAAAATTTTTAAATACAATAGTTTTGGATATGCCTCATATAGTGTGACAGAAACAGATCAGGAGTTTCTTGAATGGGGATGTAACATAGGCTGAGACAAGAGAGATGTATAAAAAAGGGACCCATAGAAGCTCTGGGTGTGATATATACAGTTATTGCCTTTAATATTTTTATGAATATATATATATGAATATATTCCTTTAAGGTTATATTTTTTAGCTATGAGGACATACTTGAATTGTTTCTCATTATATATATATATATATATATATATATATATATATATATATATGAGTGTACTATTCCTAATAAAATTTTCATCTGTGAAATTTTATAGATCAATGTTTATATTATTATATATCATCTGATCAAACAGACACTTAGATTAGGTAGTATCTTATTTGGGATGGATTGTGTATTTTACAAGAGGAACATCTATTTTTCTAAAGTCTAAGGAGGGACTGTCAAAATATTAAGAATATTGATCAAGGTCAGTATTGTGAATATGTTAAAAAAACTGAAAAGAGGTAATAAGAGCCATGAATACAAGGAAGATACAATAATAAAAGTTGAAAACATGAACTCACAAAAGAGGTACACACAAAAGAAGATTCAGACTGGACCATTGTAGAAATTATTTCACCTGCTGTTCCTCATGTGGATTGTAGACTTGCACTGGTCCTATTATATTTGTTTCATCAAAATGCCAATATTTTTACAGAAATGGGAAAAAACAATCCTATAATTTATATAGAATTATAAATGACCCCAAATGTCCAAAGCAACCTTGAGAGAAAAAAGATAAGTAGTAAGCATCACAATTTCTGATTTCCAAATGCACCACAAAGCTTTAGCAATCAAAATGATGTGACATTAGCATAAAATCAAGTTAAGACCAATGAACAGAATAAATCTCCAAAATAGACACATTATAGGATCAACTGATCCTCAACAGATATGCAAAGATAAAGAATGAGAAAAGAATAATCTCTTCAATAACAGTTGAGTAAACTGGATGAGTATATAGAGAAGACTGATTTACACTCTTATCTTATTCTATACACAAATATCATCTTAAAATGGATTAAGATTTTAAATACAGAGCCAGAAGTTCTAAAGTTAGTAGCAGAAAGCACCAAGGAATGTCTTCAGTACATTGGTCTAGGCAATTATTTTTTGATTAGGATACCAAAGAACAAGACTTAAAAGCAAAATAGGCAAGTTGGACAAGCCTGCATGAAAGCAAAATGAACAGCAGAGTGAAAGCTCAATCAACAGAAGGAAGAAGAGATCTAGAAATCATGAATTTGATAAGATACCACTATACAAAATTTATAAGGAACCAATGCAACTCAAACCAATAGTACTAATAATAACTCAATTAAAAATAGACAAATGACTTCAAAAAACATTTTTAAAAAGATACATAATGCTGCCATTGTATAAAATGTTGTTCAACATTACTAATCATCAAAGAAATTAAAAAAGTCTCAAAAATAAATCAACTTACACTAGTTAGAATGGCTCTTGCATTGTTTATAATAATAAATACTAATAAAGATGCAGAGAAATTAGAACTATTGTATATTGTTATTGAGGATATAAAATTATTCATTTGTTATGGGAAATCTTTTCTACAATTGCTATTAAAATTAGAAATACAAAATCCAATGATCCTACTATATTTTATGTAAATCTTTTTATATATTCTAAAGTCAATCATTGCTAAAAATTCCTTTTTTGTTATCTATACAGTCCCAAGCTCAAAAGCCATTTTAGGTATGTTGTGATTTCTGAATTGCATGTATGCTAGATGAAAGGATAGCCAGCCAGACTGGACTCACCATAGCTTCACTCCTCCTATCTAGACGTGCTGCCTCAGGAAAATTGCTTAATAATTTTTTACCTTTATTTTTCTCAGCTGTATAATAATGATGATGATGATGATGATGATGATGATGATGATGATGATGATGATGATGATGATACATATATCTTAAATTTGTTGTGAAAAAATTAAATGTATTCATGTTATGAAGAGGTTCCATAGTATTCATACTACTATATAAATGTTTGGTGTTATTTGCACAATTATTTTTAGAACAATACCCCACTTTCCCAAAATGTATAACCCTCTCCATTCTCAGTATGTATATAGTCAGACAAGAAAGGTAATATGGCTTTAATGAGATGTCACCTTCTGGCTGTTTATAATCTGAGATGAGTAAAATAATATAATTTATATTGGAAAAGAAGAACTTTCCATGTTATACTAAAATGTTTGTTGGCAGAGGATAATGGCAGGGTCAATAGCAAGGAGTAATGTCAGGTCTGATGGAAGACTGATTTACTAGCCAGTATGTATCCAATTATAATCCACATTTCCAACTTTGCTCTAGGGAATATGTCTGTTTATTGCCTAGAGTTAATAATGGCTTTTGTATTTTTAAAAAACAGAGAAAAACAAAGAAAAATATTCAAAAGAGATTTTATTTGACCAGAAGAGCCTGAAATGTATATTATCTAGCCTTTTCCCTAAAAAGTTTACTGAACCCTGCAGGTCTCTTTCAGCAATCTCTTGTTTGGTATTTTTCTGCCACATAAAGGAACCAATGGCTCTTGTTCACAAGATTAGTCGATCTTTCTAATTCTAGTACATTTCCTCCCAAACTATCCTAAGGCAGAAGCTAAAATAGAGAGCATGTAAATAAGCACATTTGAATTATAAGAGTATCTGGGCTAAAGCTATTTTCCTGGAACTAAATATATTTGGGAAAGTGTAGATTTTTGAAGGCTCAACAGAGTCTTTGATTTTTCCTAATGATCTGTGAAATTTAAAACATAAAATTTAATTGAAACCATATGTTGTTGTTTGGATCTAAAATGTTCCCCAATTTCTCACGTGTTCATTGGTACAGCTTTAGGAAGGGGATAGGATCACGGGATGACTGTATTCATCAGTGGATTAATTCACTGAAGAGTTCAGCAGCTAAATGTACTGTTTGTTAGGAGATGGGGCATGGTTGAAGGGGGTAGGTCACTGGAGGTGTAACCTGGAAGCATGTTTTCTTGTCCCCACCTTCTCTATTCTCTCACTGCTTACTGGGCATGATATGGTGAGCAGCTTTTCTCTGCCATAACCTTCCACAATGCTATTTCTACTTTGGAGCCAGCCAACCATGAATTAAAACCTCTGAAACCATGAGCCAAAATAAAGTTCTGCTTTAAATTATGGGCATCAGTATTTTGTGTCAGTGATAGGAAACTGACTAGTATGCTATAATACAGTTTTAGCGTATAGTGTGTAGAAAACTATAAGTTTGTTAAATGATCAAATGAAATACCCAATTTTTAAAATAAAAGATAAAAAGAAATGGCTCCTAAATAATGAAAACCCAGGAGAGACATTCACCTGAAAGCCCATCTCCAATAAGGTCAGGGAGCATTATAAGCACAGAATAATCACATGACAAGATGTGTGCAGTTTTAAAATAAAGGAGTGATTTAATTAGAATCACATTTTAAGGAGATCCAGTGTATGGTCAGCTGGCTCCAAGGCAGAAGAAACATCATCATGCAAGAGCATGACAAAACAAAGCAGCCTCCTTCACAGATGCCACAACATTCAATGGGGAGTGAAAAGTGAGAGTATATTACAAGGCTGAAGAAACTGGAGACCGATTTCCTAATATAATGGAAGCAAATACCCATTAGCTTAAGCAAAACCAGAAAATTTCCTTTCTCTTTTCATTCAATCCAAACTAGAAGCCTGTTGGTTGGTGCCACACACAATCAGGGTGAATCTTCCTCTTTTAGTTTTCTTGCCATCAAACCTCACGGACACACTCCGAAATCCTGTTTTACTGAGAGGCAGATATTACTTCAAATTGGCATGTCGCAATTACTGGTCATAGCTGTGGAATGGTGACTATCATGTTGTTTCTTTGGTCAAGCTATTCCAAATGGAGGTACATTTATCAACATTTTGACTATTGAGTTCACTGAGTATGCATCTCTTTTTGTTTATCCAAATTGGTCTTGTTGACCCTCATGTATATGTATATTTATTAATATGTCTCATCGTATGAGATGGCTCTTTGACAAATAAATTGTTCCATATTCTGATGCAATTAAATTCAAAGTCCATTGCAAAGATAGACTTCCTGGCTATTTTCTATACAAACAGGTCTTTTTTTTTTTTTGTCTCTTTCCTTGATTTTCCATGATAAGTCTCTATTTTTTTTATTTCTATAATGAATAAACCAAATTTTAATGCTTCCTCACCAAAATTTTTTTTTTCCAACTTGCCTTTTGCCTTTAAAATCTCCTCACTCAGTTGCAATTAAGCCCAGACCTTCAGGAAGAGCTACAGAACACTATCTTAATACCTGCCTCTCTCTGAAAAAAAAAAAAAGAATTGTGCACCACTTCTTTAAAACTGGGAGCAGGAACAGCAGCTTATCTGTCTCCAAGTGATACCTCTACTTTATGAATGAAATATTTGTAAGGATAAAGAACTTTGCCTCTTTTGAATGCAATCTCAGCCCTAGGAAAGGAGTGAGGTGGGACAAAGCCCACATTCTTGGTATGCTATGTACAGCACTGGGTCTTGGATCAATGAAGTCTCACTGTTCTCATTAAAATTTAATAGAAATCCTTAAAAACTTCTCTGTATATTTTATGCTTTTAAGACAATTCCTAGAGACATTAAGTAGTTACTATTATATCTTTTTAAAAATAATTTTTACTTGTTATGTTTATTTTACTGGAGTAATTACCCACAAAGCAACTCACAGCCCCCATTCTGGAAATCACAGGCCTTGGATTTGATGCTTTAGATTATAGTAGTCACTTTCTTCCTTGAAGGTAAAACATCACTCACTACAGAAGATGTAAGAAGAAATGGAAAGTATTTTGAGTCTTGATGTCAAAACTGAGCAAGTCTCTAACTCTGGAATTGGCTACAGGAGCATTACTGTATAAGTTAACTAAATATTCTCATTGTTTAAGCCAGTTTTTCCCAAATATTCTGTTCCTTGTCAAAAGTATTCTAAATCATAAAAGAATTCTTGGTACTTCAGAGATGGTGAAAACCAAGCTCAGAAATAGCCTGAATCAGAATGAGTGTAGGAACTGGCTTGAGAGAAGTAAGAAGGAAGCCATAAAGACTATAAAGAGGGTAATCAGAGCAGATGAATCATACCAAACCAGCTTAAGTATTTTCAAAAATCCAGAGATGCCTTCTAATTGATTATGTTACCAGCTTAGTAGGAAATTTAATTTCTTTCAAAAGCTAAAATATATTAAGACTTACAAACTACTTTCAAGTTGATTCCACTTGTCTTAATGTGAACAAATCCTAATTATGCATTGAAAATCTTAATTTTTAGTTTTCATAATGTTTCTTATACTCTTTAGAGTATAGTGACTTTGTACAATCTGAATTCTAAAATAAAGTAATATGAATACAATATGAGAATGAATACAATAAAGATAATAATCTTTTATTGTATGTAACATTGGAAAACAAAAATAACATCAGCTTTATATACATTCAAAGGTGTTGTACCATGTATAAAGTACATATAAGGGATATTCTTAGTTGATTTGATGGATGAAATTGTGAAAGAACTTTTTTATCCTGAATTATTGTTTCAGCTTCCAAGATATTTGAAGTATTTCTAACTGCCTTATTTGCTATCTTTTGATCTTTTTGCAATTGAGGGAAGGACAAAAATTTCTTTTATTCTAATTATGATGAATATACATCTATATTTGAAATAATTCTTATTTCATTTTTGCAAATGAACTCAGAGATTTCCCATCAATAAATATTTGTAAATATTAAGATAAGTGAAAACTAAATAATAACTGAAGGATATTGCATTGCTTATAACCCCTATCTTGTCTCTCAAAACTATGTTCTACAGGGTCACGCAATATCTTTTTCAAAGGCACAAATTGCATACACAGTGCAGAAATGATATTGGAAAAGAACATTGTATCCTTTTAAATTGGTTCAATAGAATATAAAATTAATTTATATATGTAAAAGTTAAAATGTTACAGTGAAATTTGAATAAATATTTAAGTGAAATTGACTCAGGGATAGTGAAAATTAGTAGTTATTCAAAACACAGAACCACAAACACAAAATAAATTCACATAAACTTGGAAATACTAAGTTAATTACACCAAGTCTGAGTTTCTAAAATTCTAATGTTGACTTGAAAAAATATACTAACATTTATTGACTATCATTTGAGTAAAAATTAATGGTTGCCAGTCAAATTATATAATATTCCTCTCTATAAGTTTTGGAAAAAGGAAGAGGTTAAAAATCAAATCAAACATGTACAAATAGGTAAGTTCACTGTAATAAAATACAATGTATGTTTAAGACATGAGAGCATAAAATTTATATAATTCATTTCTTGCTTGATGCTAAATATGTTTAGGCTTCCTGTGTATTGACATTGCTCTTTTTCTGTTCTATAGTTGTCATTCTCCCTTAAAATACTCTTTGAAACAAAATGTGATATAAAAAGTTCAATATGAAAGAGATGATTGCTCAAGAAGTACAAAAATGTTAGTACAAATAGTAACTACCAATAAATCTCAAATTTCTCACTTTACACACCCAAATTTTAGGCAGAATTCTAACAAACATTTACAACATATTTATTTCTATTTTATCTAACCTCTTTAAAGAGGTAGTAGTGTTAATAATGTCTCTGGTCAACTTTTATAGTTTTAAATGTCAAAAGTAAGTCATATAAATCTAGAAAATAGTTGCATCTTCTCAAATTATATTAATATTCTCTTTTTTCATAAACATTTTCAATATGCACAATAAAATTATTAATATAATAAAATATAATTGAATATAGCCCTTGTGATAACTGCTATTAAAGTGAATTATAAACTAATTAAGAGAGACAAAGATGGTCACTACATCCATGTGAAGGGAACAATCCAAGAGGAAGAGATGACAATCCTAAATATATATGCACCAAATACGTATGCCCTCAACTATACAAAACAAATATTAATGGATATGAAAAAAAAAAGCACTAATACAATTGTAGTGGGGGACCTCAATACCCCACTATCACAAATAGACAGATCATCTAGACAAAAAAATTAACAAGGAAATTCTAGAACTGAACCAAGCCATTGAACAAATGGACTTAATAGATATTTACAGAGTGTTCCACCCCACAAAAATCAGAATACACATTCTTTTCAGCTGCACATGGGTCATTCTACAAAATAGACCACATGCTAGCTCATAGGATGTGTCTAAATATATGTAAAATAATTAAAATTACCCCCTGTATATTATCACAACATAGTGCAATAAAATTGGAGATCAATAACACAAGAAACTGCAAAACTCCCACAAAAACCTGGAAATTGAATAATACCCTCCTGAACTACCAATAAGACACAGAGGAAATTAAAGAAGAAATTAGACAGTTTCTACAAGTAAATGATAATGCCAGAACAACATACAGGAATCTACGGGACACAATGAAAGCAGTTCTATGTGGGAAATTCATAGCAGTGAATGCCCATATTAGGAAAACAGGGAGAACTCAGATAAATAATGTAATGCAGAACATCAAGCTCTTAGAAAAAGAAGAGAATAATAAACTCAAAGCTCACACAAGAGAGGAAATTATAAAGATTAGAGCAGAAATCAATGCAATGGAGACTAATAGAACAATACAAAAAAAAATAATGAATCAAAGAGTTGGTTTTTCAAAAGAATAAATAAAATCAATAAACCTTTAGCGAACCATTTCAAAAAAAGGGAAGAAAAGGCTCAAATTCATGCAATTAAGAACAAAAAAATGGTAAGTCACAATGGACGCAGCAGAAAACCAGAAGATCACCAATAACTACTTCGAGCATCTGTACTCTAATAAAATGGAAAACACAGAAGGAATGGACAGATTCCTAGACACATATGAATTGCCAAAGTTAAACGAAGAAGATATAGAAATTCTAAACAACCTAATTACAATGAGTGAAATTGAGAATGTAATAAAATATTTACCAACAAAGAAAAGCCCAGGCCCTGATGGCTTCACTGCTGAATTCTACAAGAAATTTAAAGAAGAACTATCATCATTACTCTTTAAACTCATCAAGGAAATTGCAAGCGAAGCAAGGCTTCCAAATTCATACCTGAAAGCAAGTATTACTTTGATTCCAAAACCAGGGGAAGATACAACCCCAAAAGAGAACTACAGACCAATCTCCCTATAGAAGCAAAAATCCACAACAAAATACTGGCAAACAGAATACAAAGAGTCATCAAGAAGATCATGCACCCTGACCAAGGCAGATTTATCCCAGGGATGCAAGGATGGTTCAATATTCATAAATCAATAAATGTAATACACTATATTAACAGAGTCAAGGACAAACACCATATGATCATCTCAACAGATGCAGAAAAGGCATTTGACAAAATCCAACACCCATTCATGATAAAACCCTGCAGAAAATTGGAATAGCAGGTCTTTATCTCAACCTGATTAAAGCTATCTATGAAAAACCAACAGCCAACATCATAATAAATGATCAAAAACTGAAAACTTTCATGCTAAAATCAGGAACAAGACAAGGATGCCCAATATCACCACTCCTGTTCAATACAGTTCTGGAAACATTAGCCACAGCAGTTAGAAAAGAGAAAGAAATAAAAGGAATAAAGATAGGAAAGGAAGAAGTGAAACTGTCATTATTTGCTGATGATATGATACTTTCCATAGAAGACCCAAAAAACTCTGGCAAAAGACTTCTAGACTTAATTGACAGATTGAGTACAGTAGCTGGATACAATGTCATCACTCAAAAAACAATAGCCTTCTTGTACACAAATAACAGACTCACTGAGAGAGAAATTAGGGAAACAATTCCTCTTAAAAAAGCATCCCAATAAATGAAATATCTAGGAATCAATCTAACAAAGGAAGCAAAAGACCTCTACACTGAAAACTAAAGCATCCTGAAAAAGGAGATCGAGGAGGATATAAGAAAATGGAAAGACATCCCTTGTTCCTGGGTCAGAAGAACCAATATAGTGAAAATGGCCATACTTCCAAAACTACTATATAGATTCAATGCAATGATGATTGAAATTCCAACAATATACTTCACAGAACTAAAGAAAACAATCCAAAAATTCGTTCGGAACCAGAAGAGACCTAAAATAGTAAAAGCAATTCTAGGCAACAGAGACATGGCTGGGCGCATCACAATACCCAACTTGAAGCTATATTACAAAGTGTCTGTGGTAAAAACAGCATGGTACTGGCAAAAGAACAGACCTGAGGATCAGTGGAATAGATTAGAAGATGCAGAAACAACTTCAGACATACTCAGCCACCTCATCTTTGACAAAGGAGCCAACCACCTTCATTGAAGGAAAGATAGGCTATTTAATAAATGGTGTTGGAAAAACTGGATTTAAACCTGCCAGAGATTAAAACTAGACCCATACCTATCACCATGCACTAAATTAAGATCAAAGTGGATTAAAGATCTAAATATTAAGACAGAAACACTAAACTTGGTGGAAAATAAGTTAGGTAGAACTCTTGAAGATATTGGCATAGGAAAAGACTTTGTGAACAAAACCTCAATAGCACGGGAACTAATAGAAAGAATCAACAACTGGGAATTCATCTTATTAAAAACCTTCACTGCAAGAGAAACCACCAACAGAGCTAACAGACCACCTACAATGTGGGAAAAATTTTTTAGCAGCTCTACCTCAGATAAAGGACTACTATCTAGAATATATAAAGAACTGAAAAAAAATCAGATCCCCCCCAAATTCAAAGACCCAATTCAAAAATGGGCATCTGAAATGAACAGACGTTTCTCAGATAAAGAAGTAAAAGCAGCAAATAAACATTTGAAAAAAATGTTCAACATCACTGGTCATTTGAGAGATGCAGATGAAAGGAGCACTGAGATTCCACCTCACCCCAGAAAGAGTGGCTGCTATCAAGAAATCAACCAATAACAAATGCTGGCAGGGGTATGGAGAGAAAGGAACCCTTCTCCATTGTTGATGAGAATGCACACGGTGGGACCATTATGGAAATCAGTGTGGAGATATGTCAAAGAACTAGGGCTGGAGGTCCCATTTATCCAGCTATTCCCCTGTTGGGTATCTTCCCAAAAGAATTAAAAGAATCATACCACAGAGATTTTTGTGCACCCATGTTTATAGTGGCACAGTTTGTAATAGCTAAAGCTTGGAAACAGCCCAAGTGCCCATCAACTGTAAACTGGATAAAGATGTGAG
This sequence comes from Heterocephalus glaber, assembly GCF_053883595.1. Lineage (NCBI taxonomy): Eukaryota > Metazoa > Chordata > Mammalia > Rodentia > Bathyergidae > Heterocephalus > Heterocephalus glaber. The sequence goes on along the minus strand of NW_028258327.1, from coordinate 14,921,876 downwards.
GATTTTTTTTAATAAAATGAAGTACTACTCCTTGATAAAGAAGAAGAAACTAGAGTCATTTATAGCTAAATGGATGCATATTGAGGCCATACTCTTAAGTGAAATAAATAGGACATATATGTGTAAATTCTGAACAGTTTCTCTAGTGTGAGGGACTGAAAGCGTAAATAAGGGTTAAAGTGATTAAAATGAATAATTGATAATTTGAAATAGGAAGAAAAGGCCCAAAGGGGTAGGAGTGGTGGGAGTGGAAGGGGAAAGGAAAGAAGGGAAAGGAAAAATTAGAAGAAAAGAAAAACAAATGGGAATGATTTTGATGTAAATAAGGCAGGGTGGAGAGGGTGAACGGCTCACAGGCATGGGGAAAAAATAAGAATGAAGGTACAACATGTACAGGTACAAGCACCCAATGATAAATGTAAAGATATTGTATTCCTAAAATATACCAATAAAAGATTTTAAGCAAAATAAATAAATAAATAATAAATAATAAAAAATAAAGTGAATTATATATTTTACTAGTAAAATTTTAAGACCAATCTTCTGTGAATAAATATCTACAAATGCACACCCACACATACACACAGATCAGATAGTATTATTGGATAATAAATAAAGAAGTGATCATGTTCACTGTGTCTTAAATAGGTTTCCTTCGAGCTTTGAAATCTCATGCTGAGTAACAGTCTTTTAAAAAAATTTTATTAGTACATGTCTGAATTACATAATGAACATATTCATAATGGGAATTTGTACATATACATAACATATCTCAAATGTATTTTTAATCCCTTTCTCTTTCCCTCCCTCCAGCCCTGCTCTCCCTCCCCATTTACAAAGCTCTATTTTCATTTTTTCCTTCAATTATTTTTTCCCCTGAAATCAGTTTCTTTTCTTTTCCTCCCCCTTTCCCCATCTCTTGATCCCCTTCCCATTTGAACAAGTTCTTCTTATTTCCTCACATCTATCCTCTATTTTCCTCAAATATACTTTAGGTTTCTCATACAGGAGAAATAATGTGATATTTAAACTTCTGTACCTACCACTGTTTTCATTTTATGTTTTTATTGTTTTTCTTTAAAATGTTAGTAGTGGGGCTGGGGATTTAGCTCAGTGGTTCTGTTGCCTGCTTTGCAAGCACAAGGACCTGAGTTTGATCCCGGTACCAATAAATAAATAAATAAATAAAATGTTAGTAGTTTCTTTAATTTTCTTTTCACCAGGGACTCCTTTTTTTGTTTTGTTTTGTTTATATTACCCCTTTCTTCCATTGACTAGAGATTACTAGACTTGAATTTACCTTCTATCTCATATGCTCACATTGTAATGTCCTTATTTTCAATAGCTTTTATTTTCCATTGAAAAATCTTTAAAGTATACTTTTCTGTACTAATTTTGTCTTTTTGTTCATTACATAATTAAGTTTCTTCTCATCCTACCAATTTGTTTTTTCTAAGTTATCATCCGTATTCCACCTAAATATGTCCTCAAGACTTTCTAAATCTAGATGCAACACAGATTTCTCCAAAGTCACTAGCTCACCACCCACAATCATTTTTAATCCCCACTCATAAAAGCCAGGCCCTTCTTGCCATTATTACATCCAATGCTTAGTAAATGATCACAGTCTTCTCCAATAAATTTTATAAAAACCCCTAGGATGCATTGTCGTATTCCAGAAATCTTTCCTTGGTGACACTTAGAACCTGAGCCTGCGCTCTGCTTGCTTACCTCTGTGCCCTTGTCTTCCTTCACACGGTCCCCTCAGCACCATATCAAATCTGTCTTCCCACCGGCTACGGTTACTTTCCTCTATAATCCCTTGTCTTAGGATAGGCATAGCTGTTTGTTCCTATTTTACATCATAAACAAAAAACTAGGCTACACAGAGAGTTAATAAAACTTACCTAAAACCTAAAAAATTTCAAATGTTTAGTGCCAATGGAGACAAACTTATAATTATCTGCTAGATGTGCTCTTATTTTCCTGCAAAAGTCCAAGCTCTTTTGGGGGGGGGGGTCCCACTAACACGTGCCCTTTCCTCATGCTGATCAAAGTCAGTTCCTTGATAATTCTTGTTTAATGGTCATCCTTCAGGCCCAGATACTTGTGAGTGAAACTGACTTGTCTGCCTGCTGATAGTAATATTTCCAGCATGTTTCTTCCACTCAGAATTCAGTTGTTATCTGCCTCTAAAGGAACCCTGTCTATTCTCCTGAGGTGTCACTTTACTGTTGTCAGTCAATACAGTGATATGTCAAAGTATTATGGCATATGCCATAAATAGATATTATTTATATTTGTCAAATAAAATAAATTTAAAAGAAAAATACAAAGGTAAGAAACAATAATTAGCTTCATAATCAATAGGCAATTATAAAGCAGCAATTATTGTTTGTCTTCTCATGAATTGGAATGAATTTATATTAAAAAAATTTGTAAATGGTAAATCAATATTTTTAATGTCTTCTTCCACTCAAAGAGAAAGATGAAACTTCATGCTTGTGTGAAAAAATCTTAAGGATATCTTTCATATAGCTCATCAAAAATATTTATAAATATTTATGCTTATGGAGAAGTTCTGCTAGTTTTGAGGATTTAAGAGTGAACAAAATTAATTATTCCTTGTCTAGTTCATATTCTGAGGTTAGGAGGCAGTCAATACAATATAAATTATTGAATTTGTTGAAGATTTTAAAGCATATAAGAAGGAGGAATTTAGTAAAAGGTGTAAAGGGTACTTTAAAAGATGTAATTTCAAATACAATGGTCAGCCTAAAGTCCAGTTAAGAAAGTGAGTTGACACAGTAGGTAGGTGAGGACAGAGCACTTCAATAAAAAGGCATAGGGAATGCAGATACTCTAAGGTAATAATATGCCAGAAATGTCAGAAATGTCTGAATATTAAAGAATCGAATTTACCTATAACAATGAACATGGAGAGAATTCAAAGAAGTGAAGTTAGTCATGGAATGAGAGTCAAATGATGCTGAATTTATGAGCTAGATTAAGGACCTTGGATTTTATTCTGAGTGGAAAAGAAAGTCAAATTTTCAGAAGAGAAGGACCATTGTCTGACTTAATTTCGCTGAATTAGTTGTTGTTGTATTGAGTTTAGACTCTAAGAGACTAAGGATAAAGAAACTAAGGTAAAGACTAAGGAAAAATTTTTACTGCTCTATATAAGACATAGCAAAGGATAGGGCCAGATAAGGAGCAGTAGATGAATTATTTCCAATGTTGAGGTATGAGATATATTATGAGAAAAAGAGGAATCCATTAATCAATCAAGAGGGGTGTGTGTGTGTGTGTGTGTGTGTGTGTGTGTGCATGTGTGTGTATGTGTGTTTCATTGAGTGATGTGGGAAATGCTGGGGACAGTGCAGTTTTAGAGAGTTTATTTGGGGACATATACATTGTGAAATCCTTAGGAGACACAAGTGTGCGGTGCCAGGAAGTTGGATGAATTAATCTGGAGCTTTCAAAGAGTCCTGGAGATGCATAAAAGGACACATGGTCTCATGAGGTTGGACAAGGCTATCAAGGGATGAGGGGGACAAGAAAGTATATGAAAAAGAGGATTTAATAGAATTCTGGAAACTTTGGCATTAAAGGATTAAGAGAAATGAGAGTCAGAAATGCTAAGGAATGACCAATAGTATGAGAATAAAATCAGAATATAAAATAATATCCTTAAGTTCAAAAGAAAATTTTTCAAGCATTAGGCAGTAAAAAAAAGTGCCAATGTGGCTGAGAGATCAAGTAATTGTAGTACAGAAAAATTACCATTTTTTTAGCTGCATAGAATCTTTATTGATCCCAACAAAAGCAATTTCAAGAATAGAAATAGTCTAAGAGAAAATGAGAGAAGATGAATTGGGTGCAGCCAGTATAAATATCATTTTCTAGAAATTTCATTGCAATGTGATGAAAAGGAACTTACAAATGTACACGTCCTAAAGTTGAAAATAGTTTTAAAGACTGTAAAGTCTATATATATATTTACAAAATGAAACATTTTCCAAAGAGAAACATGTTTTTCAGAAATGGAAGCCTGCTTTTAAAAAAACAACTTTTAACAATGCTATATAGAGTACCTTATTATTTTCTCAAAGCCATGGCCTCAAACTTTGTCCTATTGCAAAAGAATACCACTACATTGCATTTCTGCAAATAAAGTCCTATTCAGTCATTTTGAGTGATTATGACTTGAGAAGATTACTTTGTCTTAATGACAAATTCAAACTTTTGCTTTGTAGAACACTAAAAACTACTTGAAATTTTAAAGTATAAATTTTGTAACAATCTGTTCTCATGAAAAATGCAGAATTTTTTATCAAGATCCTGTCATTACAGGAACTTTTATTTTTATTCTATGTCATCTGCTGGTCACCCACTCTACTTATTTTATCATGCAGTACTTAATCTGTAGAAGTATCAAAATCTAAACAATGGAGTCTTGTGGACTCCAGATTTAAGTCGTTAGGGTTTGCTGGGGGTATACCTTAAGCACCAAAGCCAGAATGATGAGCAGTCGCAAGAGCTGAGCTAGATGGCAAGTGCAATAAAAAGAGGTTAAAGAAGTCTGAAAACTAAAAGACAATGATCTCATATCAAAACCAGAGTAAACGTTAGGACTTGAAAACTTATTAGGACTCAAAAGCATTAGGTTGTTGAAAGCATATCAAATGGTTGATAACAGTTAAAAGCAGAACTGGAGGGTAATGAAAAAAATTGTCTCCAGCTTCTGTTAGTTTATCAACAAGAGAACTGGGAAGAATGTTTTAGATGCACTTTTGATCTTTCATTCAAAAAGATGGAGTACTACTGTGTCATAAAAAAGATAAAATTAGTCATTTCTAGGAAATGGATACACCTTGAGACCATAATAAAGTATATTTCAGACACCGCAGTTTAAATATCATATTGTTTTTCTTTTAAATCCAGAGTAAAAGTAAAAAGCAAAATAAAAGATTATAAAGAAGATAGGGAGATAGATCATTCTCAAAGAAGAAGGGGATAAAAAGAGAGGAAGAGGGAACAGAGGAAGAGGGAAGAGAGGGAAGGAATAAGCAAAAAAAAAAAGGAATTGAGATGTGTTTTGTACAGTCCATACAAAGAATGTAAACAGTATGTATTGAAAACATGTACAAAAGGGATCAAGTGATGGATTGAGGTGAAAGAGAAAGAAAAGGAGATAAAGAATGAAGATGTATTATGTACATCTACCAACTTCCCACAAGGAATGCAAACATTATGTACTACACACATGTACTAATAAACAATAGCTGCAGCAAAAAAGAACTGTAGCACCCCCTGTAATATTTGCATTAGGGAGATGGAAGAAATTCAACTCTGAGAGCTACATAAGGAATTCAAGGCCACCAAAGATCTTGCCTTACACCAAAGCAACATAATTGCTTACTACATTGTAACCTTTATTCTAAGAACTGGATGCCATTCTGAAAAATTATAGAACTACTAAATCAATAATCATTTACTATATTCCTACTATGCATTACATATATACAATGAGTAAAGTATAGCTTCTGACAATGAGGAATTTATACTCCATTTGAGAAGAGAGTATTGTAAATGGATCAGTTCAACACAAAGTAAACAACACAAAGGCAAGGAACACAAGACAAAAACAATGATAATTTTTAGGCACAGAGGAGAAGAGATGACACCTATAAACATTTCATTTCAAGATTGGCACAAAAAAGAAAAAAGACCAAACAGGCTAAATCAAATATGTTGGTTTGCAGGGCCATTACATAGGAAGAAAATGGTTAGGAGGCCAGGGATTTAGCCCAGCTTTGCAAGCACAAGATCCTGAGTTCGATCCGCAGTACCAAAATAAATAAATAAATAAATAAAAATAAAAAATACAAACAAAAGAAAATGATTAGGTAAGCATTGGTAGAGTGGATCTGAAGAATGAAAGCTTAGAAGACTTAGAATCCCTCTGCAATTCTCTATGCAATTGAACAAGTGAAAATATAACTTTTAAACATAAGGCTATTCAAATTATCACACTGGCAATGAAAAAAAGATTAAACGTAATGGTTTACTAAAACAGGTAGACATACAGAAAAAAGCTGAACCAATTACACAATTAGCTAATGATAATTACAAAAACAGACACAAATATATACATAAGCAAAACACTGCAGGCAAAGCACAAAATAATTTCCTTCATCCAAAATGTTTCTAACTATAATTACACAATCTTCTTAGGCTTTCTAAGGATTTGATCACTTCTGAGTAACACTATAATTCCATCCTTAGGAGTCCTCAAAACAAGCATGGAATTTCTCAAATATAAAACACTAGCCATCTATAATTATTCATGTGATTCTACAAAGATCCAGGAGTATGTGAGACTGAAAACACTAGCTGGAAACTGATTGTAAAGCACAAGGCTGCCTGCCAGAGGCACCAACATTAAGCTAGTTCTGTATAGTCATATTCTGAGTAGGATTACCTTTGGAGCAGACCATACATCTGAATTCGCAACTTGGGACTCTTTCAATTTTAATAGGAGAAACATCTTTAAAATGGCCACAAAACTTCTGTCAATGAACTGAATTTTATGTATGTCCATAAAACTTCACTGGTTGTTTACAGCATCAGAAAAGTGCATTAAACATTATTACACTTATGAACTATATAATAGTTTTGACTTTTACCTTTCAGGTACAGCCCTCACTTTACTTGAATGGATCTTCATGAAACAAGTAAATATTTAGGAGATGACTAGAATTATTTGAAAAAATACATGTATTTTCGACCAATTCATATGTCAAAGTTTATTTCTAGCTTGCTTCTGAAAGAAGAACCTATGTAGGACTGTTTCAAGATTCTATCTTGGAAAAGTGTTTTTATAATTAAAGGGGCCAGGGATTTAGCTCAGTGGTTCTGGCTCCTGCCATGCAAGCGCAAGGTTCTGAGTTTGATCCCCGGTACCCCCCCCCCAAAAAAAGTAAAGGAATGGTTAGATACTGATAAATTAAGAGCAAGAAAAATGTAAGATCCAGGTATCCTGTCAGTTGACAGTCAGTTTATTCAGTGAGTCATTAACTTTCCATTAGTTTACAAATACCATTTAGCTCCATCAGAAAATCAAACATTGTATAAGAAATGCTAAGTTTTTACATGGAAGAAGTTCTCAAATTGTATTAAAAGTTATACTACAAATAAGGCTTCAGATAATTTTTCTTTTATACTGTTAATTGTAAAAGTGTATTAATTACTGCCTATTTATATAATGTGTATTGCACAGCAAGGACTATAGAGGCAATGGGAATTCAAAGAAATCCAGAGAGGAAATTTGATACAGGTGCAAATTGGGGAGAAAAGTGTCATATAAAGATACTGAGAAGGCTAAATTTGACCTCTTTTTTGAATAGGACACAACAAGATTCAGTAAAAATATTCAATCATTAGGAAAATGAGAAAAAGCCAGAGATGTAAACAAGCCTAGTAGAATCTGTGAACTAGGATAAAGCCAATGTGGCTGGAGGGTGGAGAGCAGAAAAGGCATATACAAATCTGTACTATGGTCCAGATGATCCAGTGATACCAGCCTCGACAGGAGTTTGAATTTTTCTAAAACAACAGAAAGTCATGGGAACCACTAAATTATTAAATAAGAGCATGGAATAATAAGATTTAAAATTTAATAGACAGATCTGTGATTTTTCTCACTTTCTTAGCCAACATTGACCAAATGTTGTTGCCTTCCTTGAGAAAGACATCAAATGTGGGCTTTTTCAGGGGAATTATGAAAACCTCAAAGAGCTCTGCAGAGCCTGTTCACTGCCACATCTAGATACTCAAGGGCCCACTGTTTTCCACCCATCCCTCAGGCTCTCAAGTTTTCATTTATACTTGTATTTACTAAAGGTCTTGTATTACTAGCTTTTTTATTGGTGACCCAAATTACCACAAATCCACAATTTAAAGGAGATTTATTTGGCTTATGCTTTTGGAGGATTCAGTCCTCATTTGCTGGCTCCAGTGAAGGAACAACATGATGGAAGCTACTTAATTCCTCACCCTCTGAAGGCAGAAGAGAGGAACAGAGACAGAAAAGGACAAGGGATAATTTATAGAGCCCAAGTTAGTGCCTCCATGGCCCACTCAGACATACCCAGAAGTGTATTAAACCAAACCCCTAGCCAGCTAAGCCAATCAAGTTGACAAGCCTTACACCTGTTATCAACTTTTAAACCAGATACATCACTTTAAACTAGTCTCAGTTTTTAAGAAAAAAATAGAATTTAATAATTCCACCTAACATGTTGTAACTATTTTTTGTACAACCAAAAAATGCAATAATCCTTTCCCCAAAGTATCACTAGTTCCAGTATTTTTCAAAAGTCTAAGTCTCTTCTGGGCTTTTGAAAGGCAAATTCTCAGCTGTGAACCTCTGTAAAAACAAACAAACAACTGCCCCCCCCCAAAAAAACCCTAGTTACATAATCCTAAGGTGCAATGCCATAAGGTAAATACTCTCATTCCAAAAGAGAGGAAGACAAGAATGAAAAAGAATCAGACTAAACCAAGTCCAAAACCCAACAGGCATAAGGGCAAGTCCTGTAGTTCCATATCCAGAAAATGTGAGTTCAAGCATTATTAGGTAGTCCCACCCATATGTCATTGCAGGATGCAGGCTGGTTCCACTCACTGCTGCACATTTTCTCAGGAGGTATTCAAAATTCCTGGAATTTCTGACATCTTGAGGTCTTCACTACCCCTTCAGCTTCTTTCATGCATCTTCACATATTCCTATCTCAGGAGCACACTGCCCAAACTCTTAGATGAGTCACTGAAATCTAGGCATGTCTCTAAAACCCTGTAATTTTTCATTATGTATGGCTATAAAAACAGCATCACATAGAGGATGTTAAGGTTTCCTGCCAGTAGGATAAGTTCCCAGGTCTATTGGCCCATGGCTGCAGCAGACTTTCCAGACATGGCTGGCTGAGCACATTAAAATACATCCTGAGGAAACAATTTCCTAGGAACCCTTCTTGAGCAGGGTTCTAGGGATACTCTTGTCAAATGAAATATTTAGACTTTTGTCCTTTTAGGCCTCCAATCGATGTGGTCCTGCTGATTCCTAAGATTCCCTCATCTCATCTTATTTTTTTGTCTCTGTTCAAAGTTACTTTCTTTTTAATTGTTCTAATCTCTTCAGCAATTGAAACATTTTTGGCCCAAACTTTAAGCATGCTTGCTTTCTGAACAAACTAACTTTTTCAAAATTTTCTACTCTTGTCACTATAAATATGACTAAATACAGCCAGCATTACCCACATCACAGGCTAAATATTGGGCTGCTTGTAAATTTCCTCTGCATATTAATTAGTAAGTAGTCCCTTAAATTCAGCCTCCAGAAAGTCTCTAGACGTACACAAATTTAGGAAAATTTATTGTAAGAGTGTAACATGAATGGCCCTTAGTTATTTCCCAATAGAGCCCTTGCTGCCAAATGAAACTTCACAAGCCTCGCCTTTACTGTCTGCATTTCTGTTAGCATCCCAGTCTTCTGAGCTCTGCGCAGAATCATTCATCAATCTCTGCTTATAGCATTTTAGGCTTTTTCTGCTTCTCCAAACTTTTGCAAATTCCTCCCACAAATGAGGCCGCAGACTTCTGAAAAACATGATCACAATGATAGTGCAAATCCCAGTACCAATTTTCCATACTAGATTTTCTGTTGCTGGAACAAATTATATGATACCCACTCTTATGAAGAGGAAGTTTATTTGGCTCATGGACTCAGTGTATGGTTGTCTAGATCCTAAACAGGAACATCATGGCAGAAGAGAATCACAGAAAAAAGCTGCTTAGTTAAGGGTAGGTGGGGAACAAAGCTAAAGTGGCAAAAAGATGTAATTTCCAGGTCAGTGTTCCATAGCTCCCCCAGACACACCCAAATACATGCTTTACTAATCCTTGAGATGGCTCTCAAGCCAATCTTGACAATTTCATTCAGCCATCACAACCTCATTAAGTTGAACAAGAATTTTGGGTAAGTTATCTGACAACTTTTATTTGAGGTACTGAGGATGTATTCTTCCTTTTTTACATAGCATCGAAATTTTACTACAATTCATGTAAGGGCAACAATTCTTGAATTGAAACACTTGGTAAAGAGAAGTAGGTGGAAATATTGATTTTGCAAAGGCAAATTCAATGAGTGCTTTATCAACTCTTGGCTAGCTAAATTCAATTGTTGAGCTTCTTTTTTGTAGTTTCTTTTTGTTATTTTTTGGTTTGTGATTTCTAACTCTAGGTCATTGTGCTTTTCCTAGAGAAAAACTAAATGTCTCAGCTAAATATCATCTTATGATTCAAAAATACATTTTATTTGCTCAATGGAAAATGTATCTGATAATTATAAAATTAAAAATAAAGAGAGGCCAAGCAAAAATATAAGGGAGGATGATGCCAATTTTGGCTTGGATGGCAATGGGAAGTCAATAATTATTTATGACTACCTATTCTATCTTCAGATTTTTTATTACTTACAATTTGAAAATGAACAGCACAGATAGAAAATTTGCTTTCTAGGAGATTATATCTAGTAGAATTGGACACTTAAAAGTTATTTCTAATAAGGATAACTACTATGAAGAATGTAAAATATGATAATGAGTTAAAAAGAAGTGGACAGACTCAAGATCAAGATGCAATTTATAGGAGTTGATAGATTCCTCAAATTGTGATGATCAGTGATGATTTGTAGCTTTATGAACTAAACAATGATGAGAGTGTCATTCTATTTACTGGAAAAACAGCAAAGCAGAATAAGCTTTTGAAAATGAAGAGTTTATTTGGAATGTATTAAGTGCAGTTTCTGTAGGACGCCCAAATAAAGATGTTATGAGGAATTTGGAATACAAGTTCTTACTCATATGACATTTCAAATTATGATATGGCCACACAGAGAGGCAGTATTAATGTTAAATACAGAGCACAGAGTTCTCATGAATGCCCACTAAAAATTTATCGACTGAAAATCCTGTATCTCTTTTCTTTTTCCTTGAAGATCATGTTCAACTTTTATTCTTTCTCAGAATCACTTTTAGTGCCTTTCCTTCAGAATTGTTCTTTTCTTAGTGGAGACCTTGGAGGAAAGCAGGATGGAAAAAAAAATTATATTCTGGAAGTGGAGCTGAGAGGGAAAATATGAGACTCACATGTGGCTGTGAGGCAGTAAAGAGAGCAGAAATCTAAATGATTCAGTAGTGAGCCCATTTACCAACCAAAGATACAACCTAAATATTAAATAATTCTAGACAGGGATAGGATACAGATATATTAAGTTAATACAGAAAAAATTAAAAACAGAGACAAATAAATCAAAAAGCAGTGGTGAAAGTGAATAAATGGCAGAACTGAAAAGGCATCCTAAAACCCAGACATAAATTAGTGGCATTTTGCAAAGCTACAATGCAGGATCTTTAAGTAGGGAATGTGCTGCTAAGACTGTACAACTTCAGAATATCCTTTTAAGCATTTTCCTAATTGGATTGTTTCTGGACTCACATACATGATTTTGATGTCTATAAATTATATATCATGAAGAACAAAATGGTAGACAAGAAGCAAAAATGAAAAAAAAAATAACAACAGTGAGATGCAGGTGACATCAGGTAGAACCTGATCCCAAAGAATGCAGCTAGGCACAAGTGTGGTGTATCCAAGTGGAAGGAAGAATACAGGGACCACTAGATCTCAAATATGCAAGGATGCCTCTGACATTAAGAAGAAAATCAAAAAGTATTTGTTTTGGGGGTGAAGAAATAATATAAACCTATTATTTGGGGATCTAAAAGAAAACAGTCCAAAATATGACCAAAATATCAAGTCTATTTAAAAGTGTCTCTTGAGGGGATAAGTATTTATGCAGAACACTTATTCTTTATGGCTTAAAAAATGCATGACTGAATTCAGTTAAACTGTGCCTAATAAGACACTGTCTTAAGGCTGGAAAGAGAGCAAATGTGCCCTGATACAATCGACTGCTTCTTGAACATCTGTTCTATTGTTTTGGCTGAATGAATTGAATCAATTATTTTCATTCCATCACAAAGTATTTACAGCACATCTCTTAACCATCACAACTGGGATCAGTGGTTGGTCAGTTAAGCAAACATGTTGGTAAAAATGGGATTTTTAAGAGGAACTAGATAAAATCTTAAATTATTTTTTAGTTCTCTCATTCAATAGTACTTTTGGTTCTTCACTTTGTTAATATTTTTTGGTTCTTTTGTTAACTCAGTTTTGAGTTTTTTCCAAGTTATTAAACTTAATTGAAATAATCTATTTTTTATACTTCTATTTCATTAATTAATTTATTTATATGACTGAGTGACAACAACAGTTTTACATCTGGAATAAACAACTTAAAGGACAAAAAAAAATGTAGCTACATAAAGAAGCTGACTATTAACTGTGCTGTTGGCATTGGTTATTATAGTATAAATTAGGAATTTAAAGTATTAATATGGCAGTATTGATTAATCTGGAATTTGTTAATAAGAGATTTTTCCTGTATGTTTATACATATATGTATATATAAACATATATAAACATATACATATTTCCTGTATATATATGTATATACAAACATATACATATTTATATATTCTAGGATACTTACCAACAGTTGTAAATAACAATTGCAACTCTTAAATATCCTTTTTATTTATTCTAAGAGTATACATGAATACCAAAATGTGTTAGATAAAGTTATGAGGTAATGAATAAAGAGAATGAAAACTTTTGACATGTTAAACGTGTTTGGGGAAGGGACATAAATGTTCTAGTGCATTCATGGAACTAGGAATTTATATAGGAAGACATGGAATGGGTCCTTTGCTGGTTGATTTACTTGAAGAAAGGATACTGATCTTTGTTCTACTTTCAAATTCTGTATCTCTTTCTAGTACACAACTGTAAAGTTTTCTGGACTAAAATACTGGCCAATAAATGAAACTATTTATTTTTCTAGATGCTAGATTCCTTAAAACTGTAACTATACACACAACAGTAGTATTTTCATCAGTACAAGTTTTTCTTTCACCCAGTGATCATTGATTCTTTATTCCCTACCTATTAAACAGGTGATAAGCACAGCATAATGGAAACAGGAAGAAAAAATAAAGAAAATAAGAAGTATCGAGGAGAGATAGAGTTAGCTGCTTTTTTCTTCCTGTCCCTACCCAAGTAGAATTGTCAGAAGTAGCATCTCAGACATTTGTTTCCCTTTGAACCAGCTGCGAATCACAACTTAGTGCTAAATGATTCCTTATATAATTGACATATTTGGATTTGAAATTTGCAAATGGCTCTAAAAGTGTGCCAAAATAGATATTTTAAAATGCTACACTTAGTGTGAAGATTAAAAAAGACTTTGGCACATCCTGGATGGGAGAAATTGACATTAGTTTTCAACATAAACATAGCTTTGACCACGTTTTTCTGATTTGCTTTTCTTGCTCTATTACAATCTGAATTCTCAAGGTGGCTTTAGTATCCACTGTACTGTGTAGGTCTAGGTTCAAAATTCTATACATGTGTATGGGTGTGGATCTATAAACAATATCTGATTCAAAACAGATTATAAATACTTAAAAGAATCAAGTAAAGGAAAAATAAAGAAATTCTGTGAGGAAACATGAACACACAGAAGTAGAGATGATATTTTCTTGTAAAGTTGTTAATAGTTGTACTAGAATTTACCATTAGGAGTGCTGGTGCCAAAATCAATGAAGAAAACATGTTCTGCTTTAAGACTGATATTTCTATAATACATTACAAAGTGTCAATATAATTTGGCACAGTCCATTTTCCTGCCTCTAATAAGAAAAAGTGAGAATGATATTTCAATAAATGATTCTCAAAGCCATGGATATTAGAAAGAATTCTAAGGCTCCACAATTAGAGGTCAATATGAGATCCCCCTCAAGTACAGAGGGAAAGATGATTGGAGAGAAAATCATGTAGTTATATTGGCTACATTTAACAATTACTGATATTGTCCACATTTTTATAGAGATTAACCAAAAGTTTCCATGTTTCTGAATTAATACTGCTAAATTAGAGTAGCATAGACTATCTGACTTCGAAGTCCTTGTTTTTTTCAGTATAACACATTTCTTCTTCATAGAAGGAGTTAACTTTAAAAAGTCAAAGACGCTGACTTTTCAAAGTTCTCTTATCTAATAATTATTTATCATTATTTTTATAATATTATGAAGCTTTTTTCCCCTTTACTGTATCTTTTTCTTAAGAAAATAATTTTATAATTAAAAATTAAAGTAAGCAAAAAGACATAAAATTATTCTGTTAAAGTCCATTTTCTTCTATGAAATTTAGTGTCATTTTGGAGACTAGTCTATGTTTTAATGCTCTGAATTTTAGACCAAAGTTCAGTCTTTGGTAGTTGGGATTTATAAACTGCCAAATACTTCTAAAGGAAAAAATTGCATTTCAAAAGCCTAAGGGAAAAAGGGACTCACTTTTCTTTCTTGACATCAAACAGGCCTTGTAAAACAACACATTGATCAGTTAAATATAAATGAACTGGAATCATATGGATATAATTCTCTTAAATTAAATTTCCTTTAAAATAGGAATGGAATTAAACACTAAAAAGAGACGTTCGTGAAGTCAAGCTTTTTTTTCATTTGACATATGTCTGCACAGACTTGAACTCTTAAAGAAATAAATCAGCACCATTAAATAGGTGACAGGATATCACATTCATTATATAACTAACATATTATTTTTCATTATATTGACAATGACATTTGTTTAGAAAAATATCTCAACTTAGATATTATCCTCCTTGCTTTGTTAAGTAATTTAATTTTTCTTTTTTTTGTGTTTGAAGAATTGAGAGAATAAAGTGTTAGGTACAAAGAGAGGTGTTAAGCTTCACTTTCTAAGGTATTTTGTTCCCCACAGATCAATGATATCAAGAACTTCAGGAAGGCATCTCCAAAGTGTGGAGACAAGCTCTGTGCATCTTAAGATAAGGAGAGTTGATGTTGTCAGCTGAAAAGTGGCCAAATGTCACAGTAAATCTCAGTGTAGACAACTGATGCCAGTGAGAACTATTCATAATTAATTAAATGTGATACTTCTCTCTCTCTCTCTCTATACACACACACACACACACACACAATGATGTATATATGAAAAGAACCAAGTATCTTTACAGGCTCCCACGCTTGTTCTTTCAAATGAAGTAGTTAAACCTAGGGGTAAATGAATAAAAGAACAGTGCAATAGCCAAGAGCAGTAACAACAAATACAACAAAATACCTTTTTGAAGAAACAAGCAAATGGAAGCAGATGGTATTTGAAGATTATCAACCTCCTCTCCACTACTGGTTTCCAAGTATAACCTACCCTGGAGGTTGAAATTTCAGTTTTTTAAGAAATTAAGAGGAATGTTAAAGATCACAAACTTAAATGGAGGTGATTTTTGTCTAATTAAGTACATCAGAAATTAAAAGTGTATTATCTCAACAGCTATTGGAAAGAATGCTTGGCATTATATCAAAATAAGGAATTTGGAAAAGATAATGAGACTGATGATTTAGAGGTTGGCAGCAATTCTTAAGACAGAGATACATACATTCATGTTGCATGAGAGATGATCAAAAATACAGTAAATACTTACATTTAAAAATTTTAATGAAAGACATGTTGTCAGTAGTGCTGCTCAAAATACTCCTCTCTTCAAACATTATCCCAACATTCTTGATACTTTCTGAAGAAGTCCTAGAAGTCTTCTTTTGTGAGTCCCCTAAGTTTCTTTGTCATGGTTGATTTGGTGTTCAGGATTGATTCAAAATTCTTACTTTCCATTATCAACTTGACGTGGAGGAAGAGCCTCAAATCTCATGGAGGACACACTGTAATCTTTTATGAACCTGGTTTTCTTTTGGATTGTACTTGGTAGCAGTATTCACTGTAGTTTTGATCACACCTTCTAAAGACATTCGCAAAAGAGGACTTTGAAAATTGTTTCTGAAAGTGGCAAAAATGATTAGATAAGTGTGTTTGAAGCAATGGCATAGTACTGTAAGGAAGCTTAATGCCAAAGAGTACCTTACTATAATAATTTTTAATTCAGATATTCACTGTGTATTCTGATAACTCCATATATTGAGAGTCTATGTAGAAGTGAGTTGAAAACATGAGCATGGAGCCAAAATAAGCAGAATTTAAGAAGATCTGAACAATAAGTTAATTGTGAACATAATAAAAAGAAGGACATGACTCATGTTATTTTTCTGATTTGGTGGACTGGATGGAAACTGGGCTCATTAAATAAAATAGAATATTTTTCAGAAGAAATTTTCTACTCCTGCCTGATATATTCAATCTGAAGCACCTATGGAACATTGGTATTTCTATATAATTTTAGTGGAAATACAACATTTAAGTGTATGCTTTCTTCATTCTAAAGAGAGCTGCTCCTCATACTTCAGGAAGGAGATAAAATTCAGTTCTTAAATTAATATAGTAAAAATCCTATTTTCAAGCTAATGATCTTCATATCACCTCGAATCTACATCATTATCTATTGGTCTCAGTTGAATGAAATACTTCCAATCTTCAGAGATAATTATTCCTCTTAGGATTTTGATATCATTTTCTCCCCAGTACTCAAAAATCATCCTACATCATTTGTTTCCCTCTTTTTTTCCCCTGTATTTATTCAGCCTCCTCCTAACTATTCTTTCCTTCTCAAATACAGCATTATAAATTTGATCTATCCTTGGCACACACAGAAATGCATGTATGGATACTTACGTAAACACAGAAATATACATGAACATATACACACATACATACATATAATTTAGAGCTTTTCTTAATAAATTGAAGCCATCAGGAAGAGAGTTTTGAGAGCAGTCTGAAGAGTGATGATTAAAGGAAGAATAACAAAAGTGAGAAAGTTAACTTAAATATTGTAAAGAGAATATAATGGAAGATGAACATGAAATTGGATTAGGATTATGGAAGGCTTGGGATTCCAAGGTGGACAATTCTATTAAAAATTCTTTATGCCTATACTTGCAGTGTACATTAAGATGACTTGTCATTTCATTAATTTCATTTACAGGTTAAGTTATACTTAGCTTTAGTTCATGTATCCATTCAGTCATCAATTAACCAGTGCATATTGAACATATAAGTTTTTTCACAACCTATTTTGGGACAGAGATATAGTTTTTAAAAAGTGCATTTACATCTAAAAAATATTTTTCCAAAGATTAGCTTCTTTAATCCTCAAACTTTCAAAGATTGTTCTCCTATGAATATATTAAACTATTTTTATCTATATTAGTTGAATTCCTAGTGCTAGTTCTTAATTTAATTTAAAATCTGTGAAATTTGTTTACTTGAGTGCATATCACAAAGATGATATATTCAGGTTGAAATAAAGATTAATGAATTAGGACATAACATGCTTAATTTATCTGCTTTTTTTCTTGTCACTCTTCAAATTCCCCAATGTACACACTCACAGCCATTGACTGATTGCCAGGTATTACTCATAATTGGTTCAATCAGTAAATATTTGTGATGAAAGCTTTCAACCATGTTAGTCAGTAGAAGAGCAAATGAGATCGCCAGTACGTGAATTAGCATACAACAGTGAATAGAATGAAAACAAACATTAATCCGCTGCAGAAATAGCCAAATGGATGAAAATATTTTAAAATTTCATATCAAAACATGTTTTGCACATTTTCTATTTTTCCAACCCAGAAGAATTTTCATAATAAAAAGGATTCATATTTAATTAAAAGTTAATGGCTTTAATTTTAAAACAATATGAAATGTAAATTGTATGTATAATAAATTCCATCTTAAAAAGTCATTGAATTTCTTCAGATATCTTAAAAAGGATAAAATATTCTTAAATTTTAAAAGACAATAAAATATCTGAAGAATTCAAATTGAAAAAAGATACAATTATACTTAGTAAAATAGTGAGATTTGTTGTATAGGTCAATTTCTTAAAGAATAAACATCATAAATTAGTTTTTGTATTACACATATTTTCTTTAAGACTTTTTCTATTATTAATAGGTCAACATTTTATAATTTTCTTATTTTGTTCTTCACTGTATGAAATAATTTAGTAAAGGCAAAATATTAAAATATATTATTAGCTTCTATTAGTACTTTCATATAATAATAAGTGATAATTAAGAAACTAGATTGTAATAATTTCTAAATGTATGTTTAAGTTTCATGGATTCATAACAAATTAAAATCTTTGTTTGAGTTGAGTCCCTGTTGGAAAATCTGGAGGTATATCTGCTTTTGTTGTTTTAAAAATTTACTTGTTTCCTAGCAGAACCAAGCAAAAATAAAATTTCAGGGAAAATCAACTCATTAATTTAGACATGTATATAAATTATGAAAAATCTGAATTTTCATTTATATATAAAATCTGAGTTTTCATCAATAAAATATTAAAGGGGAATAACTAGTAATAATATTTGGAAAATTTAATAAACCTATGGATCTTTCTCAATATATTTATGAATTTCTGAAATGTGAATTTCAATAGTTTGGACTGCAGACCATACTAAATGATACTTTTAGTTCACGAATGAGTACACTTTCTTAACTACACTGAGCTTAGTGACAAAGACATTGAATATTGGATTTAGACAGTAGCAGTGTGACTTTGGACAGACCATTTAATTTTGCCATGTATAGTTATTTGTTATAGTTTGTGTCTGGATGTCCCCTAAAGCCTCATTCGGGCTTTTTCAGAGGTGGTTGAATTTAGAGTATGTGATCCTGGGATTAAGGGTGTGTGAGTACTAAATCAGCCCACTGATTGGTTTAGCACCACCCTAATCCCAACAGTCTGGATAAAATAAAAGGGGCAGAAAGATGCTGTTAAAGTCCCTTGTTTCTTTTGCTACCATGTAGGCTCCGTGAGCTGTTTCTCCTCTGTGACACCCCTCTGCCATGTGCCAGTCTGCCTTGAATCCAGCCAATTATGGACTGAAACCTGTATGATCTGTGAGCAACATAAACCCTTTCCCCTTTAAATTTGAGTGTTGGGTATTTTGTCTCAGCAAGGAGAGAAAAGTAACTAAGACAGTATTCTTATTATTTTATTGTTGTATGTTTTTAGTACAGAGTAGTGGTGTTCATTTGGGGGACCTGTACATGCATATAACCTAAATTGATCACTTTCAATACCTTTGCCCCCCATTTCCCCTTTCCCTCAATTCTCTTCCTCAAGTCCAAGAACTGATGAAATCTATCTATTGTTTATCTGTCTATGTATCATCTATCTATCTATCTATCATCTATCTAATATATTTTAAGCTTTTCATATAAGAGAAACCATGAAATATTTAACTTTCTGTGTCTGAGATATTTCACTTAGCATAGTAGTGTCGATTTTCATTATTTTCCTGCAAATGACATAAATTCATTCTTCTCTGTGGCTGAATAGTATTTTGTTGTGTATATACACACCACATTCTCCTTATCCATTCATTTGTTGATGAACATTGAGCTGTTTCCAAATTTTAGTTATTGTGAGCTGCTCTAAAATAAATGGGTATAGGTCTGATTTCTTGAGGAATATACAGCTGAGTCAAATGAAGTTTCAATTTTTAGTTTTGGAGAAATCTCCATACTGATTTCCATTGTATACTCCTTACTTCCCCATCAACAATGTAGGAGATTTTCTTTTTATCTGCACCCACATCGGTATTTTGCTGCTTTTTGTGTTCTTGATGATAGACATTTAGACTGGGTTAAGATCAAATCTCAGAGCTGTTTTGATTTGCATGTCCTTAATGGCTAAACATATTGAACATTATTTCAGGTATATATTGGCCCTTTAGAATTCTTCCTCTAAAAAGTGACTATTCAATTCACTTGCTCATTGTTTGATTCTGTCATTAGTTCTGAGGATGAGTGGCAAATGTTTTCAGGAACACTGTTATTAATACATCTTTGCAATACATAATGTTTCCATTATGCAATACATAATGTTTCCTGGTGTGGACTTGGTACATGTACATGACACACTTTAATTCCCTTTTCGTTTTTTTATTTTTCTTTTGCTCCCTCCCCCCTGCATCTCTTGATCTCATTATCATTTGAGAAAGATCTATTTCCTTAATTTCTGTTATCTGTATTTTATTTTGCTCTTTATTTATAATTGGGGTTTCTCAGACAAGACAGCTCATGGAATATTTAAGCTCATGTATCTGGTTTATTTCACTTACCATTATAGTCTCAAGGTACATTCTTTTTCTTACAAATGACTCACATTTATCTTTCTTTATGGCAGAGTAGGACTCCATTGTGGGTAAATACCACATTTTCTTTATCCATTCAACTGTTGATGGACATATATGCTGCTTCCAACTCTCAGGTATTGTGAATTGTGCTGCTATAAACATGTGTATGCACGTATCATTATAATATAATGTCTTTAACTCTTCCAGTAATACACCTAGAGGGGAATAGCTGGGTCCAACGGAATTTCTAGCTTTAGTTTTCCAGGGATCTTCATCCTTGTCTTAGTTACATTTCTCATTGCAGAGACAAAATACCTGACACCCAAAGTTAAAGGGGAAAAGGTTTATTTAGCTCACAGTTTGTAGCAGTTTCAGTCCATAATCAGCTGGTTCCCAATCAGTGTGGCATGGCAGACAGGCATCACAAACAGTTCTTGGTGGGAAAAAGGTAGCAAAGCAACAAGGAACCTTAACAGCATCCTTCTGTCCCTTTTACCTTATCCAGCCTATTTAGGTAGTACTCACACCCATAATCGTAGTGCCCCTGAATTTAGGATTGCGCCATTAATCAATTCTAGCATGACACACTCTAGATCCACCATCCTCTGAAACAAAATCTCACCTAGGACTTCATGAGGCTTTGAGGGGGATATCTAAACACAAGCCATAGCAGTCCTGACTTCCATAATGGTTATACTAGTTTACATAACCACCAACAATGTGAAAGGATTCTTTCTTCCCCCTTAGTTCCACCAGCATTTGTAAATTATGTGTTCTAAGTGCTCAACCATTATCAGAAGAATAAGTAGCAAAATTTTTTTCCATTATGTAGCATGTTCCTTTATTCTTGTTTTGTTTTCTGTGCTTTTTAATGTTTTCCTATTATTGATATTATTTCCTGTGCGGTTGGAGTTCTACTTAAGGAAGTCTTTGCCTTTGCCTATATTGACAACAGTTTTTCATATATTATGGTTTAGATCTATAATGTTCCCCAAAATTCTAATGTGTATGGATGGTGATTCAATTATGGGGGTGCTATATCCATCAGTTGATTCATCCACTAAGGAGTTCAGTCACTGCACGTGCTGCTAGCAGGTGGCACAAGGTCACAAGAATCAAGTCACTGAAGATGTGATATGGAAGAACATAACTAACACCCCGGCTCCTGTTTTCCTTTTATGCCTCTTGACCACCATTACATTAGCAACTTTTCTTCACCAGAAACTTCCAGCATGTCATTTATTCCCTAGAACTGTTGAAGTTACCTGTAATGAAGAAGTATACAGATCTGTATCTGAGGTATAGATATTGGTACTAGAATTGGGGTCATTGCTATGACTATGCCTGACCACGTGGTTCAGAAGCTTTTGCAAAAGCCTTGAGGAGGAATTTGGAAATGTTTGGAGATGTCTGCTAGAGAAACCCTAAAATTTTTTAAGTCTAGCTTGGTGAGAGATTCTACTCAAGGTTCAGAAGATGAGAATGCTGAAAGAATGAGGACAGTAAAACCCAGGTTCATGAAGTTTCAATTGGAACAAGGACTCCACTGGCAGATGGACAAAAGACTGTATGTTTTGTTCACAGTCAGATAATTTGTCTACGTTTTGCCCATATCCTTAGACTTTGCAGGAGACTGAGATGAATGGTGGTGGACTAATTTGCTGGAAGAAATTTCCTGGAATCCCAATATTTAAGTTGTGGCACACAAATTTCAAGCAGCTTTCATCCAGATTCTCAGTGAAAATGAAGAGCAAAAGAACCATTTAATGAGTTTTTAGTTTTGCCAGAAATGAAGGGCCTGCAAAGTTGGAGCAAATGAGTATTTGGTTACTGAAACATTGGCATTAAAATGAAGCCAAGTATTTTACATCAGTATAATAAGAAAATTCCCTGAGAAAAACTCAGAAATCAGCAAGACCCCATTCTTTGCATGGTCAAATGTGTAGAAGTGAAAATCTTTGCTTTCAACAGAGACCCAAGGGCTCTAGATTATTTGGGCCCAACTAGAAAAGCATCCCAGAGTCAGTCACCTAGGCACCCAGAGGCTGCTGCGCCATGGTCAAAAAGAGCCTGACTACTGCTACTGAAGTCTTTGGTGTCATCAATGTAGTGTTAGTTTTTCAGGCTGCAGAATGGAAGAGTTTAGGGATGGGAAGGCTTTTGCCCAGATATTACAAGAAGACCCAGGAGGCCAGATAGTGTGCCCTTTGTAGGTTATGTGTGAAGGTGTAAGAGTGAAGCCAAAAGTGAAATGCAAAACCCAGGAAATTGGAAATGTCAGAAATATGGTGGATAATCTGCTGAGTAAAGCTACAGGCATTGAGCAAAGCTACTTCAATAGAGAAGCTATGAATACTATAAACAGCAGTGAATGCCATAGAAACAGTAATGCTCAAGCCCTTTGGAGTTTACATCTTTTCAAAACTTGCTCTAAGTGCTAGGCATGGAACTACTGTATTCATTGTTTTCCCTTGTAGGTTTTGGTTTGGTTTGCCCTGATTTCTTTTTATGACACTATTTCTTCATTTTGGAATGGAAATATTTATCCTATACTATTGTGTGTTAAAAGTGTGTAACTTTCCTTTTAATTTTTTGTTTGTTTGTTTTTTGTACCAGGGATAGAACTTGGGACCTTCCTCTTGAGGGCAGGTGTGGCACCACTGAATTAAATCCCTGGCCCTCCTTTTGATTTTTAAAAAGGCTCACAATTCACAGTTTTTCCTTGAGTCTCTCAAGAGACTGGACTTGGACTTTTCAACAATGTTGGAACTGTTAAAACTTTGGCAACTTTTAGAGATGGACAAAATACACCTTGCATTAGGAGATGGACATGTCTTTTGGGGGTGGAGAGCATAATGTTACAGTTTAGATCTACAGTGTCCCCCTAAATTCTCATATGTATGGAAAGTAGTTCAACCGTGAGAGTGTTATACTCATTAATGTTCTTGTTGGAAAAAATGGGTCACTGGGGTCATGGCCTGAAAGGGTATATTTTCCTCACCTTTTCTTTCCTGGGCACCATAATGTGAGCTGTTTTTTCCCATCAGACCCTTCCACTATGCTGTGTTTGTTTGTTTGTTTGTTCGTTTTTTCTTGAAGCCAGATAACCATGCATGAACTGAGACCTCTGATCATTCAAACACAAATAAACTGTCCTCCCCTAAGTTGCGCATTGGAACTTTTCCCAATTGGAAGAAATTAAATAAGACATATATGTTATCTTTAGCCATTTCAAACTTTCTTTTTGTGTCTAGGTTTTTGATTCATTTTTATTTCATTTAATTAGAGGATGACAGATAAGAATTTAGTTTCAGTATTTTTCATATGCACAGCCTCTTTTCCCAGCACTAGCAGTAAAAAAAAAAAAAGGATTTTTTACACAATTCATTTTTTTTACACCTTTGTCAAAAGGTGCAAATGTCAGATAGCTATAGTTTTAGAGGTTGTTTCTGTTTCTTCTGTTCTGTTCCACTGCTCTACATGTCTATTTTTGTGCCACTAACATGCTGTTGTTTTTGTGTACCTTTGTAGTATAATTTGAAATCTCATATTGTGATGTCTGCAACTTTACCCATTGTGTTCAGTACTGCTTTGGCTATTCTGAGTGTTTTCTGGCTCCATATAAATTTTAGGATTTTTTTTCTTCTTCTGTGAAATATGTTGTTGGTAATTTAATAAGGATTGCATTGGATTATACATTGATTCTGTAACATGGCCAATTTAACAATAGTAATTTTACTGATCCAAGACCAAGGGATACCTTTCCATTTGCTAGTATCCTCTGAAAAATATTCTTTCAGAGTTATGTAACTTTCATTTCAGAGGTCTTTCTCCCTCTTGCTTAGGCTGACTCTTAGGTGTTTAAGTTTCTAAGCTCTTGTAAATAAAATTGTTTTCCAAATTTGTCTTTCAATGTGTTCCTTACTGCATTTGATTGTAGTCTGTGACTCTTTAGTTTACCATTTAGCTGAATTTGTCTGTCAGACCTAAAATTTTGCTGGCTTAATTTTGAGATTTTTTAATAAAGAATCATATCATCCACAAATAGAAATTTTTTCACTTCTTCCTTTTCTATTCATATAACTCATTTCTTTTTCATGCATGATCTTTTTGAATGAAATTTTCAAATATTTTATTACAGAACTAGTGAAAGTAGATAATCTTGTATCATTACTAACTTTATAAAAAAGCTTGAATCTTTGTATTCTTACATGTAAAATGCATTAAATCTACTATTCTTACCTGTAAATGCATTAATGTATAGTGAAAGGACAATAGTAAGTCTAAAATATAAAAGACTAAACATTTTTATTCTATAAATATTTCAGCTATCTCTATGTGCCTAGCATTTTGTTAAACACTAGAAATGTGAAAATAAGCAAGATGAAGTCCCTGACTCAGGAGTTAATTTCTTTCTTTTTTTTTTTTTTTTTTGCACTTTATTAAATTCTTTTATTGGTACATTGTAGGTATACAACACAATTACATTTCTCATTGGGAATTGTACCTTTTCATAATGCATCTTGGTTCTTATTTTTTCCCCATTCCTAGCCCTCCCTTCACCCCCTCCACCCTTCCATATTTATAAAGACTTTATATCCATATTTTTCCATTTCTCATCATTTTTCCTTTCCCTTCTTTCCTTTCCCCTGGCCCTCCCATTACACCTACCCCTTTGGACCTTTTCTTCCTATTTAGCATTATCGATTATTCATTCTAATCATTGGTACATTTTAGGTATACAATATAATAACATTCATCATTGGAAATTTGCACATTTACATAGTCTCTCTTGGTTCTTATTTTTCACCCTTGCCCAGCCCTCCCTTCAACCGCTCCATTCCTCCCTATTTACAAAGATTTTGTTCCTATCTTTCCATTTTCTCATATTAATCTCATTCCCTTCTATCCTTTCCCCTAGCCCTCCCACTTCCTTCCCCTTTGCCCCTTTTCTTCCTATTTCACATTACCTATTATACATTTAGTTCTTATTTACACTTTCAGTTTCTCACACCAGAGAAACTATTTGGTATTTATACATATGTGTCCTATTTATTTCACTTAAGAGTATTGCCTCAATGTGCATCCAGTTAGCTAAAAATGTCTCTAATTTCTCATTTTTTATGGCTGAGTAGTACTCCATTTTATTTAAAAAAACCCACATTTTCTTTATCCAGTCTCCAGTTGATGGGCACTTAGGCTGTTTCCAAGTTTTAGCTATCACAAACTGTGCCGCTAAGAACATGGGCTCACATATATCACTGTGGTATGATTCATTTAATTCTTTGGGGAAGATCCCCAGCAGTGGAATAGCAGGGTCAAATGGGACTTCCAGTCCTAGTTCTTAGAGGTATCTCCATACTGATTTCCACAGTGCTTGCACCAGTCTACACTCCCACCAGCAGTGGAGCAGGGTTCCTCTTTCACCACAGCCATGCCAGCATTTTTTATTGGTTGATTTCATGATAGCAGCCATTCTTTCTGGAGTGAAGTGGAATCTCGACATTGTTTTCATTTGCATCTCTTGAATGGCCAGTGATGTTGAACATTTTTTCATGTATTTCTTTGCTATTTCTACTTCTTTGTCTGAGAAATGTCTGGTCATTTCAGATGCCCATTTTCAGATTGGGTCTTTAAATTTGGGAGGTCTGATCTTTTTAAATTCTTTATATATTCGAGATAGTAGACCTTTGTCTGAGGAAGAGCAGGTGAAGATTTTTTCCCACATTGTGGGTTGTCTCTTCACACTGCTGGTGGTTTCTCTTGCTGTGCAGAAGCCTTTTAATGAGAAGAGATCCCACTTGTTGATTGTTTATGCTAGTTCAAGGGCAACTGAGGTTTGGTTCATAAAACCTTTTCTTACACCGATGTCTTCAAGTGTCCTACCTAACCTCTGTTCCAACTGGTTCAGAGTTTCTATTTTAATATTTAAATCTTTAATCCATTTTGATTTTAGTTTAGTGCATGGTGAGAGATACAGGTCTAGCTTTAATATTTGGCAAGTTGAAGCCCAATTTTTCCAGCACCATTTATTAAAGAAGCTACCTTTCCTCCAGTGAGGGTGTTTGGCACCTTTATCGAAGATGAGATGGCTGAGTGCGTCTGGCGTTGTTTCTGCATCTTCTAATCTGTTCCACTGGTCCTCAGGTCTGTTTCTTTGCCAGTACCATGCTGTTTTATCACAGTAGCTTTGTAGTAGAGTTGCAGGTTGGGGATTGTGATAGCCCCTGCCATGTCTCTGTTACCTAGAATTGCTTTTGCAATTCTTGATCTCATCTTGTTCCAAATGAATTTTTGGATTGTTTTCTCAAGGTCCATGAAGTATGCTGCTGGGATCTGAATTGGAATTGCATTAAATCTATATAGCAGTTTTGGAAGAATGGTCATTTTCACTATATTAATCCTTCCTACCCAGGAGCAGGGGATGTCTGTCTATTTTCTGATATCATCTTCAATCTCTCTTTTCAGGGTGCCATAGTTTTCAGAGAAGAGGTCTTTGATTTCTTTCATTAGGTTGATTCCTAGGTATTTCAGTGTTTTGGATGCTATTGTGAAAGGAATTATTTGCCCTATTTCTCTCTCAGTGAGTCTGTTGTTTGTGTACAAGGAAGCTATTGATTTTTGTATGTTGACCTTCTAACCAGCTACTTGACTGAATTTGGTCATTAAGTCTAGAAGACTTTTGGTGGAGTTCTTGGGGTCTTCTATATAGAGTATCATGTCATCTGCAAATAATGACAATTTGACTTCTTCATTTCCTATCTTTATTCCTCTTATTTCTTTCTCTTGTCTAATTGCCATGGCTAATGTTTCCAGAACTATATTGAACAAGACTGGTGATAGTGGATATCCTTGTCTTGTTCCTGATTTTAGTGTGAAGCATTTCGGGTTTTGACCATTTAGTATGATATTGGCTGTTGGTTTTTCATAGATGGCTTCTATCAGTTTAAGGTAGAGACCATCTATTCCAATTTTTTGCATGGTTTTTATCATAAATGCATGTTGGATTTTTGTCAAATGCTTTTTCTGTGTCTATGGAGATAATCATATGGTTTTTGTCCTTGGCTCTATTGATATAGTGTATTACATTAATTGATTTGTGTATATTGAACCATCCCTGCATCCCTGGGATGAATCCCACTTGATCAGGGTATATGACCTTCTTGATGATCTTCTGCATTCTGTTTGTCATTATCTTATTAAGGATTTTTGCATCTATGTTCATTAGTGAGATTGGCCTATAGTTCTCCTTTTCAGTTGGGTCTTTCTCTGCTTTGGGGATCAAGGTGATGCTTGCTTCCAGGAACGAATTTGAGAATAATGCTTCCCTTTCAATTTCATTGAAGAGTTTAAACAGTAGTGGCAGCAGTTCCTCTCTAAATGTCTTGTAGAATTCAGCAGTGAAGCCATCAGGGCCCAGGCTTTTCTTAGTTGATAAGTTTTTAATTACATTTTCAATTTCATTGGTTGATATTGGGTTGTTCAGAATTTCTGGACTTCTTCATTCAACTTTGGTAATTCATATGTATCTAGGAATCTGTCCATTTCTTCTGTGTTGTCTATCTTCTTGCCGTATAGGTTCTGGAAGTAGGTATTGATGATCCTCTGGATTTCTGCTGGGTCTGTTGTAATTTCACCCTTTTCATTCCTAATTGCATGGATTTGGGCCTTTTCTTTCCTTTTTCTGATAAGGTTGGCTAAGGGTTTGTCAGTTTTGTTGATTCTTTCAAAAAACCAACTCTTGGCTTCATTGATTTTTTGTATCGTTCTCTTAGTCTCCATTGCATTGATTTCTGCTCTGATCTTTCTAATTTTCTCCCTTGAATGAGCTCTGGGGTTGTCCTGTTCTTCTTTTTCTAGAAGCTTGAGGTTCAGCATCAGTTTGTTGAATTGGGCTCGTTCTGTTTCCCTAATATGTACATTCACTGCTATGAATTTCCCTCCTAAGGCTGCTTTCATTGTATCCCATGATTCTGATATGTTGTATTGTCATTGTCATTTAATTGAAGGAAATGTCTGATTTCTTCTTTAATTTGCTCTGTGACCCATTGTTTATTCAGAAATGTGTTGTTCAATTTCCACATGTTTATGAAATTTTTTGAGTTTCTTTTGCTATGGATCTCCAATTTCATAGCAGTATGTTCTGATAATATACAGGGGATAACTTCAATTCCTTTGCACTTACTTAAACATGTTCTATGTGTGAGTATGTGGTCTATTTTTGAGAATGACCCATGTGCAGCTGAGAAGAATGTGTATTCTGATTTTGTGGGGTGCAACACTCTGTAAATATCTGTTAAGTTCATTTGTTCAAGAGTTCAATTGAGTTCTAGTATTTCATTACATATTTTTTGTTTAGCTGATCTATCTATTTGTGACAATGGAGTATTGAGGTCCCCCACTACAATTGTATTAGTGTATATATGACTTTTCATGTCCATTAGTATTTGTTTTATATAGATGGGCACACTAGTGTTTGGTGCATAGATATTTATGATTGTCATCTCTTCCTCTTGGATTCTTCCCTTTACAAGGATATAGTGTCCTTTTTTGTCTCTCTTAATCACTGTTGGTTTGAAATCTACTTGATCTGCAAAGAGGATAGCTACTCCTGCTTTTTTTCGGGTTCCTGTCACATGGAGTATTGTTTTCCACCCTTTAACTTTCAGTCTGTGAGTTTCCTTTTGAATTAAGTGTGTTTCTTGTATGCAGAATATTGTTGGATTTTGCTTCTTGACCCATTCTGCCAGTCTATTTCTTTTGATTGGTGAATTGAGACCATTAACATTGATGGTTATAACTAAAATGTACTGACTTTTCATTGCCATTTCTTTTTCTTTTTGTTGGGTTCTCTCCCTCTACATTTAATTTCTTGTCATGCCAGATGGGTTCATTCTGCTTTGCTTCCTGGGGTTGTGATCCTCAATGTCTGTTTCTAGGATATTGTGTAAAATTCTTTGGAGTGCTGGTTTGGTATTCACGAAGTTCCTAAGGTGCTTTTTGTCATTAAAGTATCTTATTTCTCCATCCATTTTGAAAGATAGTTTTGCAGGGTACATCAATCTGGGTTGGAGGCTGTTTTCTTTTAGGGCTTGGAATATGTCACTCCAAGCTCTTCTTGCCATGATGGTTTGTTTAGAGAAGTCTGCTGTGATTCTGATGGGCTTCCTTTGTATGTGATTTGTTTCTTTTCTCTGACTGCTTATAGAACTTTGTTCTTCTGTTGTGTTTCTGGAATCTTAACAATTATATCCCTATGTGTAGATTTTTTTTTGATCAAGGTTATTTGGAATCCTATATGCCTCACTTATCTGTATGTCAAGCTCTTTTCCCCTGCTTGGGAAGTTTTCTGCCATTATTTCTGTGAAGAGATTTTTTAAGTCATCTGCTCTTTCTCCTGTTTCTTCATTGAGCCCAATTAGTCTTATGTTTTTCTTCTTTGCATCATCTAGCAGCTGCTGGATTGATTTCTCATGTTCCCTTATAATTTTGAAGCAATTTTTCTTTTTCCGGTCACTAATTGCAATCTTATCTTCTATAACTGTAATTCTGTCCTCACATTGGCTCATTCTGCTGTGTAGACCTTCACTGGAGTTTTTCATGTCTTGGAAATCTATTTGCATCTGTTTTATGGATTCCATTTTTTTCCTATGTTGGGATTCCATCATGTTCCTCAGCTCCTCTCTAGATTTATTAATCATGTCTTGCACTAGGGGCACAATTTCTCCTGTTATCTGAGAAATTATTTCTGATTTCATTTTTTCCAGATCCCCTTTTGTTGCCAGTTCAGTGGGTCCAGGTGGTTGAGTATCAGAGTGTTCCATCTCATTTCCCTTTGGGGTTGCTGTAGGTGATCTGGAAGTCTGGTTTTGAGACTTATTTACATGTTTTCTCATTTCAACTGTGGGGGGGGTGCTGTTGGCGCCTGCACAAATTACCTCCTCTGAGCTGAGAGAGGTGGGACAGGGGCCAGGAGCAGTGGTAGGTATGGTGACCCAAAAGGCCTTTCCTGTGGGCTGGGAGCAGGGGGAGGGAAGGTGGCCAGGAAGCCCCTTCCTCTGGTCTAGGAGCAGTGAGATGGTGGCTCAGAAGCCCCTACCTATGGGCCAGGAGTGGTGGGAGGAATGGTGGCCCGGAAGCCCCTTCCTCTGTCCCTGGAGTGCCTGGACAGAAGGTGGCCCAAAAGCCCTTTCCTGTGTGCTGGGAGCAGCCGGAGGGATGGTGCCCAGGAAGTCCTTTCCTCTGGACCTGGAGCAGTGGGATGGCGGCTCAGAAGCCCTTAGCTCTGGGCCGGGAGCAGCGAGACTCAGTACCTTGGTCTGGTGGTCTGGTGTCCTCTTCATCTTTGTAATGTGGAACCAAGTGGCTGAACAGAGGAGTGGTGTGTGGCGGGGGGTTGGGTCCAGTGAATTGTTGCCACGGCACGGGCTGATTTGGTGTGTTCCGTGTGACTGGGGACCTCAGAAGGGTGTGCACAGACCTGCCTGTCTGCAGCAGTGTGATTCGGCGTGTTCTGCGCGACTCCTCACAAGTTAATTTCAAATAATATTCTAAATAAAATTGATAACTCTTCATATATCCAGCAAATATTCATTGCGAAACTATAAAATTTTAGTCACATATGTATTATGTTATCATGGATACAAGGTGTGAGGAGAAGAAATGAGGAAATAGAGAACTAAACCATATTGGTAGGATCTGGGGAGTAGTTGATCATAAAAATTTGTAAGGCATAAGCACATATTTTAGTATAATATAGATAAAGTTTTCAAAAAGCAGGTTGAATAGTTAACATTATGAGTGGCCCTTTGTGTGAGGTTTAAGGATATAATTTTGTCCTTGAGAATTACCTTGCACATTTTAAAACACACATATTTTATCAATTTCCTGATTCTGGGCAAAAATACCTGACATCCAATCTTAAAGGAGAAGATGTTTAATTGGCTCATACTTCTAATAGGTTCAGTCCCAATTGGCTGGTTACAAGGCAGAAAAAGCATAGCTGAAGGGCATGGCTGAGAAGAGATGGTCCCCCAACTATGGCCAGAAGGAAGCAGAGAGAGAGAAAGAGAGGGAAGGAGCTGGGTAAATCAATCTCATGTTCCAGTCATGCTGCCAGTGATCCATCCCTTACCAACATGTCCTGTTTCCTAATAGCACATTCAGCTATAAATTTATTGATGGATCAATCTATGCATGAATCAAGTGCCCACATGATAAAATTCCTTTTCAAATTCCTGAACACAACCATTTTGCAGGACAAAATGGTAGCTGTAAATTATAACATTCCAACTCTGGCCCCCAATATATTTGTGTAATGCCACCTCATTATGCAAATATATTTATTCCATCTATTAGTCTTAGCAGTTTCAGTAATGCTGAAATGAGTAAATCAAAAGTCTCCTCTGAAAATCAAGGCAAGCTCTTATGAATCCCTATAAAATTCATAAAAATGTTAATTTCTACAGTGAACAATGACACAGAGTAATAAAGATGCAGAAAGGAATTGGTCCCAAGTAAGACCAAAGCCACACAGCAAACATTAAATCCCGTGGCTTCATATCCAGAATATAGAGCAAATACGGTGAGATGTGAGCTCCAAAGTTCTTTGCATGCCCTGTCTTAATGGCCTTCCTGGCTGCTGCCCATATGGCTTCTCTCTTGGGCTTACAATTCTCATCACATTCAGTTTTCCTTGACAGATGTTCCATGTTCCTGGCATTTCCAACTTCCAAGGGTCTCCACTGCATGTTTGGCTTAACTGCTGTATCTTTTCATGTTGCCCCTTAGAGGCTCATGACAGAAATGGCTCCTTTGTCATGCATTTTTGGCTGGTCTCTGAGATGTTTTTCTAAAGTCTGGGTGGATGCCTCTGTGACATGATAATTTCACATTCTGTATGCCTAAAATGGAGGTACCACATGGAAGATGTCAAGGTCTGACAACAGCTCAAATAGTAGCAAGGGCCATTTGGAAGATGATTATAGTAGCTTTTGAGGCCCTGGGGGCTAAACTCAGGGAAATAATTTCCTACCCAGTAGTGAATGAATATGGTGCCCTGGGACTCTTCTCTCAAAATCATTCATAGAAATCTACTCTTTTATACCGTCATGCAAAGGATGGAGGGGTGTATGGCCATTTTATGAAATGGCCTCAATGA
This sequence comes from Heterocephalus glaber, assembly GCF_053883595.1. NCBI lineage: Eukaryota > Metazoa > Chordata > Mammalia > Rodentia > Bathyergidae > Heterocephalus > Heterocephalus glaber. The sequence continues at coordinate 14,889,389 of NW_028258327.1, read as the reverse complement.
ATCTTTATTATTGTCCAGAAACAAAGTATTTGGTTTCTTTATAATGCTAATGTTTTCAGCAATTAGGCTTTTTTTGGTCTCAAATTTAAGTGTAATTCACTTCTGGTGAAACTGCAATTATTTTTTACCTCTAATTTGTTTTGTGCTCCAGATTTTTGTTGTAAATCTGGGTAAAAGTAACCATCAGTATACATGCAACAGCCTGAATTTGAATTGCTTTGAAATTTTCTCTCCCAGATAAATTAGTACACCATATTTAACTTCAACATCATAAATATTAGTACATGAGAAATATGTAGACAAGTTTTTTTCCAGGATGAAACATACACTTCCTCTATTTTAATTTTTAATACAGTCTTCATTCACATCTGAAATATTATGAGCATGGCCTTGACTGCACATATTCTTACTAATATTCAAGGTTTCTGGCTCCCACCGGAATTGCCTATCCAGCTCTTCTTACAGAATTCTAAGGCTGGTATCGCCAAACCTTTCCAAATTTCTTGTGTAAGCCAGTTTCAAAGATTGAACCACATGGTCAGGTATAGTCACAGAAACCACCCCACTCATGGTACCAATTTTTGTTATTAGTTTATTTCCTGTCTCCAGGACAAAATACCTGACACAGACAACTTAAAAGAGAAGAAGCTCACAATTCCAGTGGGTTCAGTCTGTGGTTTACTGGTTCCAACAGAAAAACAGTATGGCAGAGGGGTATGGTAGAGCAAAGGTTTTCAGCCTAGAGAAGCCAAGAATTAGAGAGAATGGAGAGGAACCAGGAACAAGAATATACTTCTCCAGGTAACACCTGCTGTGATCCACTTCTTCTGAATAGGCCCCACCCCCTCACAGTATACTTAATTATGAACTCATCAATGGATCATTCCACAATGATTATTATGCCCCTGTGATCTGACCACTTTCCAAAGTCCAACCTAAACAAAAGACTTTTGGGGAACTTACTAGATCTAAAATATAACACATGTTGAACTTTTCTATTTAAATGTAACTTGATTGAAACTAATTTAAATATAGAAAAAGGTCTGATGGATGAACGAGATAAATTTCTGAGAAGGAATGAAGACACAGAGATTAGTTAGAAATTTGTCCCAATTATCAAAATGAAAAGATGATCAGGATAAAACTAAGGGAGTATTCATAGGATAAGTGGAATGGACCACAGTAAAAAATTACATGGAACGATGATTTTCAAATCCAGATTGCCTACACTAGATGCTATTATTCTTGTACAAATGTCTGGGTTAGGATTCAGAGAAATAAAACCAACATAAGCAATAGAACAGATTTATTATAATTTATAAAGATCCTGGTAGCTGTTTAGGCAATTGGAGAAGTTAAGTATTCTATTTAATATATAAATATAAAACAAAAGACTGAAGCATCAATTGGGTAATAGTTTGGAATATGTTTATAAATGGAGGTTATTACGGCCATGAAATTTGATGAAAATGCACCCCAAAAAAGATATACAATGTGTTATAATATTGAAGTTCAGAATGCAAGTTGAAACAAACACATTCAGTATTATCTGTTCTTTTAAAATATGTTTCTAGAAATACAGATTTTTTATTAAAATATGATTTTATTTTAAATTTTAAGATTTAAAACCCAAGATATTTCATTAACTTAGCATTTTCTAACAAATTGGACATATGGCACTTATAAAACAAAAGCAAACATTTTATTTTATAACCTAAGCAGCACAGTTTTTTGCTTTAGAAATACCATTTATTGAAACATTGCCATTAATAATTGATGAAATTATTCTAATTACTTTCAAAAGCAATTGTATGTTTTCTTTCCATGCTAGTCATTCCTATTCTTAATTTTTTGTTTTTTTGTTTATGTTTTTAATCAATTTTATTGGTACATTTTAGGTATACAATATGACATTCATCATTAAAAATTTGCACCTTTAAATAACGTCTCTTGATTCTTATTTTTTCCCCATTCCCCTGCCCTCCCTTCAACCCCTCCATCCCTCCCTATTTACAAAGACTTTGTTTCCATTTTTTTATTTTCTCATATTAATTCCATTCCCTTCTTTCCTTTCCCCTACCCCTCCCACTTCCCCTTCCTCTTTGCCCCTTTTCTTCCTATTTCATATTATCTATCATTCCCTTTAGTCCTTATTTACACTTTTAGATTCTCACACTAAAGAAACTATTTGGTATTTATATGTGTATCCTATTTGCTTTACTTAAGAGTATCTCCTCAATGTGCATACATTTAGCTATATATAAATGTCTCTAATTTCTCATTTTTATGGCTGAGTAGTACTCCATTTTATTCTTAATGTTTTATTGTGACTTTTGATAACAAATTTTTATTTTAAGGGAAGTTTTTTGCCATGTTTTATGTCTTACGCTAACTTTTTTGCAATGATAATTTTCATTATCAAGTACTTTATTAATGTTATAAAAATCAATGTTTATTTTGTCTTGCCCTGTTCTACATGCATGTATAATTTAATAAAGTCAATATATAATCTTCATTTTTCATTCTAAAAATTTGCAGAGCTTTGAAGAACTACTATATGGAAAACATTTACCTCTCAATATATGCTGCAAATAACAATTAATAGAAACTTGCACATATATATTTGTATATACAGCTGCCTGGATTATAACTATAGTAAATTCTTGTGGAGACTAGATTTATTGACTTTGATTTTATATATACAGTTTTTTTCTTAACATTGATTTTTTTTATAAAAAGAACTTAGGTTTCCTTTTGCATGTAAAGTCTGATCCCTGATCAGACATAGGTTTCCTTTTGCATGTAAAGTCTGATGTGGACATACAATTTAATATAATCAAAAACATACAGCAATTTTCAAAGTTATATAACAATTAGATCACATGAAAATGAAGGTGATTTGGTGATGATAATAATTTGATTTGAATGAAATGATAAAAATTATTATTTCAGCATATAAACTTTTGACTAACTTGTTACACCAACAGTTTTGATGAAGAAATACATAGTAAGTTCCAAGAGAAGTTACTCAAAATTAAAAGCTTAATGCTGACTCAAAATAATATTTTTACTTTTAAGGTTAAATCAGGAAAGAAGTGACCTCAGTGGTTAACTTTCAGAGCAAAAGTGTTGGTGGTGACAACTATTAGCATGATTCAGCACTGTAGAACTGTAATTATTACAGGATTGCACTTTATACTATTGCATTCACTTGTTAGGTATGAGTGTATTAAAGAATAACAACCTACCAAGGCTAGGTAGGTTACTGGAATCTAATTAAGCCTTAAGCTCAAAGGTGACTATGGAACATATTTATATATATATTTTGGAATTAAAACCTGAAATTACATAATAGCTTTGGAATCTTACAGAGAAAATAGGCAGTTGTACCTGTAGTTTCTTAAATACTTTGGAAATGTTTTTGATAATTTTATTCGTTTCTGTTTAATAAAAACAACAGAAGAATATTAATTTTCTGAACATTGTCTAAATTTTTAATGTTGGCAGAAGATATCTCTAAAATAAGGAAAAATTTTTTTTCAAGAATGATGCATACTGTGTAACATATTTCAGATGGAGAATCTGAGTTATATTTTTTAATAATACAGTTATAACCAATATTTTAAAGTAATATTTCTCTAATAGTAGTATACTGGATAAAAAAAATATTGCTTTTCATAAATGATTCAATAATGACTATGGTATAATTATAATCTCAGTCTGATATAATTAAAACACTTTTTCATAGATGATTACTTATGAAATTATTTATTTAAAAAGGCTTTTTGAAAGTATGACAAGAGTTAAGCTACATAGAAAATTGACTAATTCCTAGATTTAAATATTTTAATGAATTTACAAGCTATTTTACACATTTGTGAGTATTTCCAATTTGCAGGATCATTGATGACTGATTATTTCATGAATTACATTGTAAGGTCAGTCTTTGCAGTTCTCTCTATTGCATAAAAATGTATATATTGGTAATTGAATTTAAAATTTATATACACACATATTTCAGTTAGTATTGTAGCAGAAGTAAAGGGAAATTATTTCAAAATTCTTCCTTGAAATTAAAATATGATAAGGCCACATATCTTGACATTCATGAACTCCATTTCTAAAAGAGAACACTATATAATGTCAAATAATAAAAGGCAAATTGATCACTGTTGCATGAGAGAAACTGGAAAAAAAGTAATTTAAACTTTATTAAAGTTTATTGTTCTTTTCTCCAGACTACTCATGACCATTCTGTAGATCAAGAGAACATACACGCACGTACACTCACACGTACTGAAATCCTTTTCGTTACTTTATTACTAATTTACATATTGTATTTTCATCATATTTTATCGTTGAGGAACTGAAGGGTAGAGAATTGAATAAAACTAGTCTCACACATCACAGCTAGACAGTTGTTTCAAACCCCACACACAACGAAAGGACTTCATCAATGACAATTGACTTTCACGGAATCATATGTCTAAAGGATCTTGCTACACAGAGAAGTGAGGCACTAATGAACTTCTTTTATTTCTGTAAAAAGGGCTTTTGTTTAAAAATATTTGAAGGTCATTTAATCGGCCACTCCATCCTAATGATTTGCATAACTGTAAAGAGTGAAGAACAATTTTAAGATCCTTTAGTTGCCAAATATCCTGTTTTTTCATTTAAATTATATAGCCTCTCCATTATACTGGAATTCCTCTGAACCTATTTCCAGAAAGACAGTCATGAGAAAGCAAGAAATACAGAATATAATAGAATTATTTTTTCAAAGTTCCAACAAATTGCTTTTTAATCTATATACTCTTACAGTAAGTTTCTGAAAAAAAAATTTTTTTGCTACATACTTCTAGTTCCTCACTCTACCCTCAAATTTTTGTTGTTTCTTTTCTTTTTCTGTTCTTTTCTCTTTTTTTTCTTTTCCTTTCCTTTCCATTTTTTCCTTTCTGTTGCCCTTTTTTCCTTCTCTTTCCTTCCTTTCTTTTCTTTTTTCCTTCTTCTTTTCTACCCTGAAAAAGTCATGTATGAGTTGAGCATTACTTCAGGGCCCACCAAGGAATGGAGAGTTGAATTGCCAGACCAAGTCACTAAAGAGGAAGCTTGAATCTATGGAATCTTTCTGAGACATCACCTCTCATGTCCTGTTAGCAGGTGAATAACTTGCAAAACCTGTTGGGAGACAAATATTTTTAGAGTGATGACCCACTGAACCCCTACTGTTGACAATGATCAATACCCCTAAGAATTGTTTGTTAACTGTAGGAAATTTCAAAATATATAGTTAATTTTTCAGATATCTATAAACCTAGTATAAATAGTTAATACCAGGTTAGCCTACACCTAACTAGATACAGTTGTGGAAATTCAAAAGTACACTTCCATTACTTAACAATGGCATTGGAGCCAAATATTACTCTATGTTTTAAACTCACACTGGAGATTTGGGGGGAGGGGTCTATGTTTGGGTGTTTTTGTTATTGGTAGGGGTTTTATTGTTTTTTCTCTCACAATGTGTGTTGTTCAGTTTAGAGCAGTTTTTTTTTTTAATTCAATGGCAAAAATACTTTCACAAAGCTTGGAAATATTAACTAGGCATTTAATACAAAATCAGTACTTATTCGATAGTATCATTTTTTATTTTCTAAGAGGTTAATGAGAAAAAGTAACTAAGAAAAGACCACAATGTTAAGTGAAATAAATCAGGTATACAAGCTTAAATGCTTTACAGTTTCACTTATATGAGAAGCCCAACATATAAACAAAGAGCAAAATAAAAGATAACAGTAAGTAGGGAGATAGATTTTGTTCAAATGTGAAGGAGATGGAGAGATGGAGGGAGGCAAGAGAGAGGAGGGTAAGGGTATGAGAAAAAGAATTAAGATCTGTTAATTTTACATCTTCCAACTCTCCACATGGAATGTAATCAAAATATAATGCACACATATGCTAAAAAAATGAAAAACTACAATAGATAAAATGCAAAATTCAGTAGTAGAGCTCAGTAGCAGATTCAATAATGCAGAAGAAAGAATATGTAAATCCAATGAATAGGTATTTGCAAATATAGAAACAGAGGGAAAATGTAAGAAGATTGTAGAAAATGTATGGGATGTGTGGGACAATATCAAAAGCAAATATATGAGTTATATGAGTATGTAAATAAGGTAAAACAAAAGGGAAAAAGCTCCTAAGAAAGATTAGCAAATTAGCCTAGGATGGAGAAAAGATATGAATCAAGGTAATCTGACACAGGAACTCATTGTCTTAAACCTTAAATTTTCAGGCATTATAAGTAGTGCTTACAGGCAAAATGTTATGATGAACTCAGCTGCTCAACTTAATACCAAGCAATCCCCTTCAATTGCATATTTTCTCCCATGTTTTCTATACTTCAAGAGTTGGAAGAAGTTTCTTATTTGATGATATTTTAAATTACTTCAACATATCTTTTCAGTCTTTTTAGGAAACTTTTTGGTCCCTACTTTAAACCAAATGTTTTCCTCTTAAAAAACTGAAATGTATTTTAACCCTGCTGTCAAAGTTCTGTGACTAAGGAGGCATTGTGTTCTGATTTAATACCATGGTCAATAGCAGCTTTATCTATAAACAAGGCTGTAGATCTAGAAAGAGTTGTTAATCTTAAATTAAAATTTGGGATAAGTTACAAAGAAGCATTCTAATCAACCTAGATACAACCATGATGAATTTAGGCTTTGGTTAATAACAAAGTGTGAAAAAAAGAGTCAGATAGCTAAATTTTTCAATAGTGTTTTGTATTTTTAATGTGAAGAGCTATGTTGAGCTGCTGAAGAAAACAAATAGACTAAAACTGCTATTTGACCTCTGCCAGTGAAAATGTATTTTATGGAGCAGGCATGTGGAGACCATGGGGATTTTTCTTTTCCACAAATGCCTTGCTCATATATGGTAAAAGAAAGTGGAAGAACTGCTCAGAAAGACTGTCACTAGTATATGAGTATAATAGTTAATCATTACATTTACAAATACAACATTCACATTATTCTTCACTTTTCATCTATCATTTTAAATTACATAATAAAGCATACAAAAACAGTTACACTACTAAATATAAATTTAAAGTGATAATAGACAATAAAATGACATTCCCTTTTATTCTGCTCTCAGTTCATATTTTTTGGCTCACCTTAAAAAATGCTGTTAAAATAAACTTGATTTAAAAAAAATCTATGCAGAACTGCATCAAACAGGCATACTGCAATTTATTTGACTACTTAAAATACACATTTAGGTTACTTTTTGTTTGTTTGTTTCAAGGATATTGGTTTTCACTTGTTTTTGCTTTTTGGTGTTAAGAACAATGCTTCAGTGAACCTCATTTAATGATACTCTTTATGTAAATGATTATTCTTTAAAGAGTAATGTTAGCACAACAGACTATGCCACTTAGGTCACATATAACACATTTTTAAAAGATATCCTTATGTATATATGTGTGTGTGTGTGTGTGTGTACACACACACACCAAATTTTTTGATTTCCATTTTGCTAATATTCCAATTACTTTACCCTTCTATAGTTTTCAACACTAGCCAGTAACCATTTTTCAAATTATATAAAATAACGCATAAAATAGTGATTTCTTAATCATAATTTGCAGTTGACTGGTTATTATTAAGAGATATTATTTTCATATTTTCATTGGTGTCATATATACTTCCATAATGTTATATGGTATGACAATTTTTATATTTAGTGTTTGTCTCTTTATATCTAAGAAGATATATGCTGGCTCACTATACCTAATATATATTATATGTTAATTTTTATATAATATTTCTTACTTTCTTTAATCATTACTTTCTGTTTTCTGACATTTTATTGCTGTTAATCACTTTCTTAATACCATTACCACTTTCTTACAGCCTGGGAATTTCTAAAGGTATGTATGTGAATGACTCCTTAAGCTATATATTTCTAATTTAAAGATAATTTATAGATATTAAGTTGTAAGTGCTATATGTGATTTCATTTACTTGTTTGTTGTTTTTTACAAAAGCAGAATTAAATGTGGCTGAAGGATATGCAGGGTCCACAGTGGGAGTTTTGTGAGCCACAGCACTCTACATGGGTCATTTGGTCATGTATCTTTCTGCTGTATACAGGTAGAACCATGTATTAATTGGCTCCATAGTGACATATATTTATAACTCATGATTAAACTCATAATAGACTCCTAGAACAGAGTACAAGGTTGAGGAGAGAGTTGGAAATCCTAAATGAATGTGGGGATTTATAGCTTTTCAACTTAGATATTTTGTTCATCTATACTAACCTCTTCAATTAGTGCTCCATATAGTTCATTTCTCACAGAATTATCTAAATGTTTGCAATTAAATACATCCAAATATATTTTTGTTTGTCCACAAAATTAAAAAAATATTATCTTATAAAGTGAGGAGGATATTTCTCAGAATGTGACCATGCTTTAACTCAAAAAACTATCTGTGACATGCTAATGTTAAAATGAATTTGAAGGTAATCATGTTTGGATGATTTTAAGGTTTTAAAAATTTTAAAGCATAGTGGAAAATAATATAGATGTAAAAATTCTAGGAAATATTTGCAAAAATGTTGATCATTCTAAAAATTATACAGCAATTAGTAACACATTCTTTCACTTAAGAAATATTGTTAGATATCAAACAGACATAAAATATTTATAATACTGGTTCACTTTGCTCATGAATACTCTGTTTCTCTGAAAATAAGACCTAGCTGGAAAATATCCTTGAAAACTAGAGATGAAAAATGCTAGGCCCCATCAGCCTATCCTTGCTCTACCTGCCATCACTATTCTCTTGCTCAGTGGCTACTTTGTAAGACAGATAAGGCAAGGATGGGCTGATTTGGACTGGTATTTTTAATCTCTAGTCTTCAAGACTGATTATTCTCCAGCAAGGCCTAATATTTGGGAAAAGAGTATGCAACTATAATATAAATATATTAAAAAACTCATAAAATATCGATGCCAATTATTTTGCTGACCACATTTGGGACTGATATAAAAGCAAGTTATTGTCCAACATATTTTAGAAATTATTTTAAAGATCAGCTTCAAACTATCAAGATTATGCTCACAAATGTGTTTGATTCAACTCCAGGTAAGAAAACATTCCATCCAAGATCATAAAAGGTAACTCACAAAAGCCATTGTAAATGTCTTTTTTAAAGAATAACTCATCAAAAATCCCTATTCCAGTCACGATTAAATTTTTGATCTACCTCAGCTCCAGTGAGGGAAGAGAAATTATCTTAAGCAATATAATAGTTGATGTAAATAAGTAATAAAACTTCCTTGTTTACATTTGTTATTTTAACATTCATAGGGGAAAGTGGCCTATTGTCACATGTTAGACATGACTAAGTGATGGTCTAGTGTATAGGAAGTAATGTCAAATAAAATGGATTAACATGTAAAGGGAAAGTTATGAATAAATGATATTTATAATTTCCTGTTTCACAGAAGAAAACTAAGATTAATCATAAAGGAAAGTTTTCCTTTTATATTTAAGAGGTGAAGAAAACATTAAATGTTTTAAAATGATTTAATACATATATTTCAGGGTTCCTCAATCTTTCTAATATTAATAGTTGGGGGCAGATAGTTCTGTTTTCTTTGTTGTGAGGAGCTATCCAATGCATCCCTGAATTCTATCCATGGGACAACAGTAACACTACCTCTATTGTGTCAATTAAAAATGTCTCCACACATTGTAAAGTGTCTTGGTGGAGGGAGAGATCATTAGATTGACAGTCACTCATATATTTTATTAATGTTATCACTGTGGAGGAAACTTCATTTAAAAAGCTTATTTGTAAGCATAGTTGTTTTACTTTATTATTATGTTTGCTAAAGGGCAAGCTACTTGATTGTGTAGAAATAACTTGAGCGTTTTTTTTTTTCCCTGGGGTTGAACTTTTATGATCAGTGAACTGGATTGAATACTATTGAATGGTTATCACTTAAATTGATCACATATGAAATCATTATCTTCATTTCTGGTATGATTTTTGTTCTGGAACATTTTACTTGAAACAAATCAAACTCGAGTTTGAAAACAGTACTTTTAAAAGTTTACTTGCCCTTCTTGCACAAATAGATATTTTTGACAACTATAATAACTGGACAGTACTATAACAATACTAATATAGGGGGTTAACAGCTTGCACTTGTACAAAATACTTGAAGTCAGTCAGAAAGCCATTATTATGACCTTGTGCTGACCACATTCTATGAAGTGTTACATGATCAGGGACAGGGAAGTTGGTTAATGGAAGTTATATAGTAGCTAGATGTATCCTTGTCACACTTCATCTAAACTGATACATTGCAATGGTCCACACTGCTCAGACCTAGCAATTACTGTCCAATTCCAATCTATTCCACACTGCCACTATAATGAAAAATAATTAGGAGCCTGAAAATGAGTTTTCACATGAAATGGTTTCAGTGCTTGGACACAATCGCCTTTGGCAGATGGCTTTGGGTTTGCTTTAATATAATAAAGACAGTTAATCATCTCTAAAGAGTGCACTGAATGAATAAACTTTTAACACTATTTTCTACAATGACACTCTTATATTGATCAAATGTTTAATGTTCTGGGGTGGAGGTTGCTTTGGTTGAATTGTTGGGAATGGGTGCATAAATGTATTAGAAAAGAAGAAAACCAAATTAAATTGATTATCATTTATTTAGTTATCAGGAGGAGTCAAAATAAATGGGTTTTTATTTTTAGTGTATGTTTGAAATACATAATTGTAATCATCTTGGTGAATTAATACATATATATTGTATGTGTAATATTAATTAGTACATATATATGATTATATATATATGACATCTTGATTGTTTTTATTCCCCTTATTTATGACCCTGAAAAAAATAATTTCACAGAAAAATGTACAGGTAGTGTGTGTATTTATATCTACCCATCTTATTATATATGCATAAATTATATACAAATACTTAAATTATATATTTATGAAAAGAAATGAATCCATTAAAAAGAAAATTTTAACAAGCTATGAAACATTATTTTAAGAGCAAACAGTAGAGGACCACACATAATACCAATGTCCACAACTCCATGATCCACACAGACTTCCCTAGTATGTGTTCCAATCACCCCAGTAGATCTAAAGCAAATCAAGTTAAAAATTCACTCTAAGTAGTCCACCATAGTTTTTAACAATGGTAGTTTGTGTAAAATGGAGCTATTCTTTCTATCTCTATTTGCCTAAAATATTTTATTACAATAAAATCTTGTACATTTTGAAATTTGTGATTGTATACCTACAATAGTTTTACATAGGCAGACATACCATCTTTTATTGATTATTGGATGCTGTTTTGTGTTTTATACTGATATTTACTGCTAGTTAATGCTGCACTGATTTTCTAATAACAAAATATTCAGCTATTTCAGGTACAGAGTTTTTTATTTGTTTGGTTGTTGCTTTAATTCTTAACGTGCAAACATCCATGATTCATGACTCCTTTATGCAATTCACAAAACTTGTTATTAATAATTAAACTAAATCATGACAAATTTAATTGGTTATCTTTAAGGTAATTTGTCTTTGTTTACTCTGAACATTATTATAGAACTATAACCCCTTCATAGCAATGTTTATTATAGTGATAGTCTTTCACCTTTGTAGAAAGAACATCTCAATGGAAAACATTTTGAAAATTCTGTTACCTTTCAGTAGGGAAAACAATATAGCAAGAGCCAATTTTATTTAGTGCAGTCAGAGCAAATATACACTCACTAGGTAAGTTACTTAGGGCTGCAGGTTACTTAAGGCTATGATTATTTTTAGCTCTGTTGAGTTAATCTGAAATGTAAACTTTTCGAAAATAATCAGAGTACTATTTTTTTCAAATTGATAACTTTACTTATTCATTCCTGAGAGATCAAATCTGAAATGAAGCTATATAGAGGGACAGTAAGAGTACTGAAAATTGTTTCATCATTGGTACAATTCACTATCTCTTCTTTAAACCAAATTCACCAACGAAATACCTAATTTTTCTTTTACTATAAAGGTAGCATCTGCTCAAAGTTTTCAGAAATTGCTTGTGTGACTGGATAACAGAAAGATGTGTATGAGCAAAACCACAAGCTTTGAACCTAAACATGCAAGTCAATCTGGAATGTAGTATTTGGTAGCTCTGTGATCATGAAGAAAATGCAAGACAAAAGGTGTGTGTGCATGTGTGTGTGTGTGTGTGTGTGTGTGTACATATTCTTATAGAAAATTAAAGACTTTTTTATGTGAAGGGTCAACAAGGGATGCCTATTGTTGACACTAATATAGTATCTTGTAATTTAGATTCACCTTGTCTTTGTGGCTCTTCATTTATCCTAGAAATTTGTAGATGAAAAATGAGGCTCATCTAATGTGCATTATTTTGAAACAAAACACTATGTGTTACCTTGTCTTCTTCTATACTATTATGACAACATAGGAAAGATGAAGAGAAGGTTTAAATCAGACTAAATGAGAGTTTTGTACTGTGAAAACATTCGAGAAGAAGACTAATTTACTGAATTTACCTTTTTTGAATAAGTTGACATTATTACAATAATCTGCATAATACAAAAATATTTATTTCAATTAATCTAAAATGTGAAAATTAAAATATATGAGGATTGCAGCATAAATAATAAAAATTACTTAAAGTTTACTGATGATCTTTAAAGCAACATTATTATTTTTCTTAGTTTAAAAAAATCTTGTAAAATATAGATATAAAATTTTGTGAGCACACAATTAATGATTTTGTGTTTATAAAAGTCAACTCTCCACAAAGCCAAACAGAATTTCTCTGGTTAATATCAGTACTCTCACTCTGCTTACTCTGCTAATATCTACAAAAAAGAATGATTCAAAAATTCAACCATATAAAGAGTACTACTTTGACAGCAAAGAATTTTGTAAAGTTCCTGCTTTACTCAAACACAATGTAAATATTAATTACTGATGATTTTATACATTGCATCAAATGCTACCATTTACATTAAACCATAGTCCATTACAATGATAAATTAGCATGTAAAATAACTAACACGTGAAATTATATCAAAGTACTTAAGGAAGGGAAAAACAGAGGCAATCCATTTTTATACTGTCTATAAACTTTTGAACTTAGTTTTTACTTGAGTCTTTTATTAGTCTGAAATATCAGATTAAAGAATTTTCCACCTGCTTGATGTGGGGCTATCATCTAATATATTCACTCTCTGCTCACATACAGAACTTGTGCTGATTCATATTAGATTTTTATTTAGTGTGTACTCTTTGAAGATCCTGTCATATTTTTGTATTTTATATCTATACCTGTGTTCTTTTGTTCTGGAGGTCTTTCTTTTTTTTAACAAATTCTCCGAATTTTAGCAACTATTCTATGAAATTTAATATTGTTTATCAAAATGCCTGTCCATTTCAAACACTATTAAATTGTTCTAAATTCATTTAAGAACTCTGGAAAGCTGTTCCTTGTAGTGGGCCAATGTGTAGTTTCTTTTACTGTGATATGTTGCCACTTATCCTGATCTGATGTTTATGTACACTCCACCAGCTCACTGTCCAGGTAACCCCGTGCGCAAATCCAAGTCAATATGATTTCACTGTGCAACTCAATATTCATGAGACGTGAAGTTAAATGTTTTTCTTTATGTCAGTAAAAAAAATTGTAGTTTAATTCCCTAAATCACCTACATTTATATAATCAAAGTTGCTCTTCTTTTTACTGGTTATAGCAAATAAAACTATTAAAAGTATTATTATGCAATGGGGCTGTTTCCAAGTTTTAACTATTAAAAACTGTGCCGCTATAAACATGGGTGCACATATATCGCTGTTGTATTAGCCTTTTAATTCTTTTGGGATAGATACCTAGCAGGGGAATAGCTGGATCAAATGGTACCTCTAGTCCTAGTATTTTGAGGTATCTCCATATTGATTTCCACAGTGGTTACACCAGTTTACACTCGCACCAACAGTGGAGAAGGGTTCTCCCCACATATCTGCCAGAATTTGTTATTGGTTGATTTCTTAGAGTCTGGATAAAGAAAATGTGGTGATTTTTAAGTATATAAAATGGAATACATAGAGAATGAGAAACTAGAGACACTTATAGCTAAATGGAATGGATGCACATTGAGACCACACTCAAGTGAAATAAATAGGACACACATATGTAAATACGGAATAGTTTCTCTTGTGTGATAAACTGAAAGTGTAAATAAGGATCAAAAGTTATAATAGATAATGTGAAACAGGAAGTTCCAACGGGGAAAGGAAAGTGCAAGGGGTAAGGGAAAGATAAGAAGGGAAAAGAACAAATAGGAGAAAAGGAAAAAAACAGAATCAAAATCTTTGTAAATAGGAAGAAGTAGAGTTATTGAAGGCAGGACAGGGGAATGGGGAAGAAAATAAGAACCAAAGTGTATCATGTAAGGGTACAAATTCCCAACAACAAATGTCATCATTTCGTATACCTAAAATGTACCAATAAAATTAATGAAAAAAACTCTTAAAAAGTATTATTATGCTTTCAAAATAAAGCTCTTTTCAGATGCATTAATGTTAAATTTTCTCTATGTGCACTCAAAATGTGCAATTTTTAAAAATAGATTTTTCCATAATAATGGGAAAACACCTTTAACCAACCATTTATTTTTCTAAAATAATTTTAGTATTTGTGACTAGGCTAAGAACATCTCATACTATAACATTTTTTATTATTTATTTATTTATTTATTTTTATCCAAGTACAAATGTTAAAAGTAGTATTAAAAGTAATCTAATTTCCTATATGGGTAAAAATAGTCACTGCAGACTATTTCTTATTTTTGCTGTGCAACAAACAGCAATTACATGTCAATATATTCTTATTGATATATGGGATACACTTTCAGCTGTAATGTAAAGCAATTTCCTATCAGGGAAAGGTAACATGTAAACATAACTATTTTAAGTGATTTTTTGTTTTTTGGCTGCCATGAATGGGAAAAATAAAGAAAATCCAGCATCCAGTGAGTCTAGAAACTTATTTTCTCCTCAATATAAAGTAACTAAAACTTTTTAACAATTCTCAGGTATTTCTATCATTTCCTTACTGGAGAATTGTTGAGTGAACAAAGATAAATACTGGAGTGAAGCTGTTTGTAATGGGAGTATGGCTGAAGATACTTATTTTAAAATTTAAAAAAAACCAAACAAGTAACTGTTCATTTACTTTTGGAGAAGAACCTGATATATGCATCTTGACATTATGGTACTTTGTAATGTCTTCTGACTTTTAAATTAAGACAGGGTGATAACTTGCAAACCATAGGAACATTGAGTCTGCTATAGAATGACAAAACAAAAATTTGAAATGAGCTGGGTGTGGTGGCACTTGCCTATAATTGCAGCACTCTGGGAGACTGAGGCAGGAGGAGCTTCAGTTCAAGCCTCCCTTCTTAGTTTAAATTAATAACAGACTATCACAATATAAAAAGGACTGGGGATGTACCATGTGGGAAAGCCCCATGTTCAATCCCTCCTTAATGTTTGAAACAACATAATGTGCTTAATAATAAACCCATCATGTTACTGTAAAATATTTATATCAAGAAGGCTAAAGAAAGTATTATTTGTCAGTGAAGAGTTCAGCAAGCCATTGCCTTAGGTCCCAGGGCCCTTAAATTTCAACTTTTAGGAAATATTATAGAAGGAGAATGACCAGCACCATAATGTAGAATGTTGACTTTCTTACAGGTTTAGGGAGAAAATAATTAAATCAGATACTGCATAAGTAACTATTTTAATAGTCCAATCAAGGGATTCTTAAAAAAACCAAAATAAATGCAAATTGGATTTAATATTTAAAAATCAAATTAAACTAAATTGATTGGAGGAAAATTTAGACAACTAATTTATATTTGATATTAAATTTACTAAGTATATATATTCTTTAAAAATTCTTAAAATGAAGATATATATTTTGTCAAATACATATATATGTATTCATGTGAAAATATTTAAACCTATTACAGGCAAAAGAGAGATAAAAGTCTGTTATGAAAGAGAAACATCAGAAAAATGATTTAAAATTTAATTGTGTAATTACAACACACAAATGTTAAAAAATAATATGAAAAGCTTTTTAATGAGTACTGGCAAAAATTGCAAAAGCAATACCAAAAATAAATAAATAACTGCTAACACACACAAATCTTGTCCACACTACTTATAAAAGACACATAAATAAAACTCAAAATGACATGCTTCTTCTAATCCTTAGAATAGAATGTTCTTTCAACATTTGGCTTAAGGAAATTTTTAATTGAGAGCTCTTTGAATTTCATCAATTTGTCAGTCTTCCTAAATGTTAAGGTATATACATATACTGTGTTATAGTCAACAAATATTTGCAGAACACCTATTACAATCTAGGCACTAGCCCATGTATTCATGATCTAATGGTAAACATGGTAATTATGACCTCTTCTGCAATAAAGTATCTTATTGTAATTGGATGAGCTATTTGATCAACTTATTTCTAGATTATAAAAGTCTTGTTAATATATTTCAGCTTACTTCTAAATCTCAAACTACTGCTTCCTGATAAACTTTGATTGAGTTACAGGCACCATTAAGGCCTAGTATCCTGTGTATCCTCTCAGTTGACAATAATATTTTCTACAACCTTGGACAGAAATCCTTAAGGACTTTGTAAAATATTTAGAAATTTGATAAACTTCAATGTTTTTGTTTGTACTAGCAAGGTGGCTTTATTATCAAGCCCAAGGACATAAGAAGAATTCTTAAATACTTTAAACTAGAGTCAAGTTTGTACCATCAAAAAGCTGCAGAGTTGTTGTTTGGGTGTGGGGTGTGGGACTAGTACTTTATTGAATTTCTTTTGCTGAAATGAGCCAAGTCGAATTACTCCTAATCTAAAAATATGTTTAATGATAAGCTACTCAATTGATCCAATCATTCAGTTCCTAGGAGAAAATCTTACAGGGTTTACCAAAAGCCACACATATCTAGTGAACAATACTATGAGTGCTATGAGATTTTTTCTTTGCCTATAATTAACATAATTTCAAAATTTTCAGACTGATTATGATGGATTTTCAAATGACATGAAATTTATAATTTTTATCTGTTGTATTACTGTAGATCTAGAACACATTTTATAAAAAATATATTCATACCTGTATATTCTAATGTGTTCTGCTTTTTTGTATGGAGTGGAGTAGTCACCCAATTAAGTGTAATTTTTAGTTGTTATGTTGTCTTTAAAGAGACCTTTAACTCTTCTCTCTAACTCGGTCAATATTATAGACCATCTTCATTTACCTATTGTTAGAATCAGAATTCTCTGCTGTTTGAGTCTGTAGAAATCTTGTTTATAAAACTCATTGATGGAGAACTATTTAAGGCCTTATGCTAGTCTAGCCTTTGTCTTTGTATGATAGAAAACCAAGCACAAATGCAGACTTCTCTTTTCTCTTGTCCCATGAAGAATCAATATTACTAAATTGATGGAAGTGCTCAGAAGAAAAGCCTAACAGTTTACTATTTCATTTACTTTACAAATATTTTTCTGATACATAAGTAGATTCCAGTGTTTTCTGCGTTAAGATTAGAATGAGGATTCCATTTAGGACCAACTCCCTGAAAAAAAGGTATACATTTCCTGAGTAGTTGTTTTATTCATCTTATTTTTAAGAACACTGAACATTTTTATTCTTCTGATTGCTATTTTTCCTCTGCAAAGATTCTTACAATGAAACTCCCCACTTAACAATGACAATTTTACAGAAGCATATTATAGTACTAATTATATATTCTGATCGCATCCACAGTGTTTAACACAGTGATTCAATTCCTAGGAAGGTATCCTACAGATATTATCAGAAATTTAGACAAGTCTCTGTAAAAATTGTTTATCAAAAATCATTTATGATCAAAATGAGAACAGCCTGATATATACAAAAAGCAATTGTTTTCAAAATTGTGGTTAGGCCCAAGATATGGTATAACTTAGTTTTAAGTGATTTTAATAATAATTTCAGTGACTTGAAAAAGATTATGTCAAAAATACAGGATGCAGAACTTTGCTACTAGGATCTTAATCCAAAACCCAAGTGTGCAAATATAACAGGATTTATTTCACAGTTATAAAAAATGCTATACATTTTAATTTATATGAAATATATTCTGTTACTAAGTAATCATTAATTTTGCAAAAATTTTAGCAGAATGTATTTTTTCCAAACATTAAGAAATGATATACTCAGTATAATAACAATGGAGAAAAATGTGTGAATCTGAACGCTCTCCAGGAAGAAAAATTGATAGGAAATACCTGATCAGTTATGGGATGTGGGAGGAAAGTTTTGTAAAAGTATAGAGATGATTTACGGGAGTCTAAAAGTTCCAACAGTAGAAGGTAAATCAGGATGAAAGTAGATATTATATGGAAGGATAAAATTTCACTTTTTCACTTGACAAGTTTGAAGCGGCGTACAGACAACTATGAGCAATTATACATTAATATGAGATTTGAAACTTGGGAGGTTTTGGAAATATTTTGGACATCTGTTAAAGATCCCAGTCTTAATAGTCAGAGTGAATCTGTGTAGGAATGCTCAACACTATTGGTCACTGAGAAATTCAAGTTAAAAGAGCACTTAAATTTCATCTTACCCCAGGAAAAAAATGGCCATCATTAAGAAATCTAATAATAACAAATACCATTGAGGATTCAGGAGAAAAAGAAAATCTTCTACAGTCTTGGTGGGAATATATAACCACTGTAACATTCAGTATGGAGATTCTTCAAAAAACTAAAAAAAAACCCTAGAAATTCCACTTGATCTAGCTATTTATATTCTAGGTATCTTCTTGAAAGAGTTAAATCATTATATTACAGAGATATATGAATAGTTAAATCTTGGAAGCAGCCTATATGTCCACCAAAAGATAAATGGATAAAAAAAATTGGTATTTACACACAATGGAATACTACTCTTCCATAAAGAAAGATAAATTTGAGTCATTTGTAAGAAAAAGGATGCACCTTGAGACCATAATATTAAGTAAAATAAATCAAACACAAGGTTAAATATTACATGATTTGCCTTTTATGAAAAACCCAAATTATAAAGAGGAAAATAAATTATAATAAGAAGTAGGAAGATAGACCTTTCTCAGATGGGAAGGGGATCTAGGGATGGTGGAGTTGGAGAGAGGGGAGGGAAATGGAATGAAACAGGAATTTATTATGTACCTCTAACAATTCCACACAAGGAATGTAAACATGTCCTAAGAAAAACAAACAACAACAACAACAACAAAAGAAACTGAATGTAATAGTGACATAAGAAACAAGTTTGTAATTTTATACCACCACTGCTTTAGAAAACAGATTATAATCTCAGAGTTTTAGGTTTAAAAAAATTTGTACATGTATTTGTGTGTTTGTGTATTTGTATTATACATAGGTAAACCCACTGCCTTAGACCTGAGCTCTTAGAAATGGCCCAAGGATTACGTGGTTTTTCTAAGACCATTCATCAGAAGTTTATGTTACACCATAACTATCTTTGCTTTCTTTCCAGGGCTTTTAACAAGAAGGGTAGATATATTGCCTTTTCATTTGAGCTCTGTTTCCCTTTCAGCAACTTAAGTACAATAATTAGCATTAGATCTTTGTTTCTCCATTGTTCATATACCTACCTATTCTGAAAGATGAGAAAACTTTAGGATAATTAGAAGTATTTATATCTCAGGGATATAAAAGTTTTAAGTTTTAAAATGGTTTGGAAAGGAAATATTAGCTTAGATTTATTTTCCTGTGATGATAATAATCACATATATATGATTTATGATTCACATAAATATAAAATAAGCTTTAATTATACATATATTCCCAATATTATCCCAATATTAGTGGTACTGAGAAAAAGTAGAAGGGGGTGATAACTTTTTCCAGTGAATATATGATGAATATCGAAAATAACTTTTTATTTCAATCAGTGTGGAGAAATTTATAGAACATAATGACATGTGATGGAGTCCTATTTCTTTGGTTGTCACTTCCCATACAGATCCCAGAATAACAACATCCAGCAGCCATGTTATGTTTGCATAGTCAGCAATTTGATACTTTTTCTGAAGTTTAAAAGGCAACATAATTTCACATTTTTTGCATTCAATTTTAATTCAAAAGTAGGGTTTGAGTGGGAAAAGTTTGCATATCAGATCTTGATTATTTTTTGTTACTGGGCCAAATTTGGAAACCATCCAAGGTGTAGCTTTATTTCACCCCAAGCCCCAATGCATAATTGAATTGCTTGCTCAGGATATCCCAAACCACTCAATAAAGGGCGAAGTGAACAACTGACTTTGTAATTTGCCAGCTGTGCACAACTGCTCAGTGATAGTAGATTAATTTTTAAATATTTGCTAAGTGTCAAACATTAGGTAGGGGTTTTATGTAGAATATGATATACAAGGAAAACTAATATTTTTATAAATTATTTCATTCTGATAAACAAGACATTCATTAACTTACAGAAAGAAAATCAAAGTTAAAATTATATAATTTTATTTATAAATTCTCTGGTTTTCAATGCTTTGCTCAATGATTTAAGAATAGTTATTAAAAGATGCATATTTTATGGTTAATTTTATGGTAAATTTTTATAAAAATGTAATTGTATACCTTGAATACATGCATCTTTGTATATCCTATACATCCATAAAGAAAATAATTTCTAGTAAATTAGCGTGTTTTAATAATGTCGTATGTAATATATACCAAAGTTTTTTATAATATTTTTTCAAAGGAGAGAAGGATGAATAAAATGAAAACTAACATATATTTCATTAAACATTCATGTCACAACTATTCCCAGATTTCTATTGCTATAGTGAAGTACTCATTTGCTATGTTGCCCATTTGGCACTGTATATATAGCTCACAAGTGTTTAAAGTTAGGACTATCAATTCACATATTTTAATGTCTACATCCAAATTGGTACAATAAAAGAATTGTGTGTATGTCTCAGGATTCATACTGACAGCATTTTGTGTTATAATTGTTGAGAAAAATGGAAAACATTACATCAGACAGAGAGGGAGAGAGAGAGAGAGAGAGAAAGTTAAGCCCATTAGTATGAAGTGGAACTTCGCTTTTATTGGGTCAGTTCTTTTGTCCTGTAGTAATGTTAAGCCTATTATTTAGTTTGTTATAATTTTTTCATTGGGCCTATCATTGATGGAAAATACACACATTTACTATTGGAAATAATTTTACAAAATTTTCACAGTAAAAAGTTAATGATTTAAATTTATTACAAACTTCAAGAAAATATTCACAATGGATGAATGATGCACAGATTAAACATACAGAGAAAAGTCAGAACAGAGACGTCCTAGCTAATCTCTCAGTTCTACAGCAACAAACTCTTCTTGTTCCACATTGTACTGAATTGTCAGGTGTAATTTAGACATGTCGATGTCAGTGAAAATTCTGGTATCTGGAAACTACCTTGAAGGTATTTAGTTCTCTTACACAACTTTTCAAAATGCTCATAACTTTGGAGAGCACATGGAACTAAGAATAAAGCATGGATGTTTTCTAAATTAGTTACCAGAGTTGACTCAGCTTAATGAGGTGTTAAGCGTGTACCCATATGCATATCTCCAAAACACTAGGCATAATAAGTACGTTTTGTTTTGTTCTTTTGTTTTGTTTTGGAAAATCAAATTAAATCTGTTTCAAAGTTTCCACTTGGGGAGTTAATGAGATGTTCCATATAAGCACTGACTGATTCCCCTTTTCCACCTCTGACACTTTGCATGCTCTCCACCCAATCGTGGCCTTCCAAGATGGCCCATGTGGCTCCCATTCCTCCTGTCCAACACAGCAGCCATTCTTGCTGTTCCTCCACCATACAGCAGGCACTGCTGCCCTACAGAGGCTTACCCTCCCTGGAGTCCTTCTTGAGCAACTGTGGCATCTTCTCTGCCTTCCCCTGAGTAGGTCTGGTTGAGAGTGGAACCTTGGCCTCGATGTCTGCAAATCCTGCAAATTCAGCCCAAGTCTATGTTATTGAAGGCCAGGGGTTTAATACTCTGAAACAGAAAACCTATCTGTCCTCACTAGGCTGGAGGGAGAAAATATTTTCATTGCTTCATGAATCTATAACAACAAAAAATAGACCATATACCAATTAATTCACAACTTACTCCTTCCTGTATAAAAAGTAAATGACACTTTTCTCTCAACTTTACCTTTGCTTTCCTTATTTATCCTGTGGAGTTTGGACTATTTAGGTGAGAAACAAATGCTTCCCCCATTCACTTTGATTTTATATCATTTCCAACTTTCACCTGTGTATTTTGATTCCTTCAGTATATAAATTATAGGTACTATGATCCTAGCTCATATAAGAACATTATGTTAAATTCAAATTCATGATTCTTTGACTTAGTATTATTTATAAAATAAAAATAAATAACTATACTAAACCTAATTTCAAATGGACTTGCTTCTTGTCTTTACTCTCAAACCCTTAAAACAAGTGTTATATCAAATGATTTGGTCTTAAATTCATTACCATTTTGTTCATCATACTTTGACAAAGTTTACTATACAAAATTAGGAAGAAAGCACTATGAAAATGCACAGGTAATTAAAGGTAAAAATCATGTTAGATTATTAAAAGTAATAAGGATGTGAGTGAATTATCTCACTAGCCAGGTAGATGATTCATAACAAAGAGACCAAGATAAAGAGGTTTTTTCCATTTACTTTTTTTAATTAATTGTATTTTAACATACAAAGTCAGAAAAACATTTTGCATGCAATAACATGCAATGTTTGGATACACATAAATGTTCTGTAATATTTCAATCAGGCCTTGACAACTTAGTGAGAGCCTTCTCAAAATAATAAATAAAATAGGGTAGGGTTGTAGCCCAGTGTGAAGGCCCTGGATCCAGTCTTCACTATTCTAAACAACAAAACAACAATGACAACAAAACCAAGTTAAATATATTACTAATTTCTCAAAGGATTAAAACTTTCAAAAATATTTCTTATATTCTTGTGTATATCTTTGAAATAAATGTACAGTATGTTATTGTTATCTGTAGTAAGTCTACTATACAATAATATACAACTTCTTACTCCTAACTATAACTCAGTACCCTTTGATAAACCTTTCCCAGGCATACCTGCCTGCTATTTTCCCCAGTCACTACTCAGTTGAGAGTAGTAGAACTTTCAGCTTCTATAAGATCTACTCTATTTTATACCACATATGAGTAAGAATGTGTGGTATTTTCCTGTGGCTGGCTTAATTCCATTGATACAATGATCTCCAGTTTTATCCACCTTGTCACAATGTTGAGATTTCATTTTTTATGGATGAATAATATTCCATTTTGTGTATGAACTTCTTTTCTTTATTCATAGATGGACACAATTGTTTATATTGCTTGACTATTTTGAATACTCCTACAATAAACATGAGAGTGTAAATATCTCTTAAATATACTATTTTTCATTCTAAATAAGTTATAACCCTTAAAAAATTCTTCAATATTGTAATAAAAAATTAAAATTTTCAACATAGGATTGAAGAATAGATTGTTAGTTAAGCCAAAGACATTTTTTTTGTCTTTGTCAAGCGGCACGTGCAATTTGCCTCAAAACTATTTACCTACAACTGAGGACCAAAGTAATCAATTGGGTGGTCTTAGTTTGTCTATTAAAAGCAAATATCTAAATTTAGGGATGAATATGTAGGTGGAAATTAGAGAATGAAATTTCTTGCCAAATGTGTTATTGGATTATGTTACTAAAAGATTTTTAAATCTAAACTTAACTACTAGGAAGAAAGCAAATTTTTGGTTCCATTGAATGTATCTTTTACTCAACAAACTAAAATTTGAGAAGCCACTTATTTTAGTATTTATTTTAAAAAATTGAAATCCCGCAAGACAAAGGTAGGAACTGGACAAAAAGAAATTTGATTGTTGCTTTAATATAAGTAGCAGTTGCCTCACCTAAGATCAAGTCCAATTTTCTTCACATTTACTTAAAACTTAGATCAAAATATTCTTTGAAATTTTAAGATTTGGGTATAGTAACAGATAAAATAAAATATATGAATTTTTCTAACTAAATAATCTGCATCAAATTCTATTTAAAAGTAAATTATGTAATTTTGTCTTATAAATTATAAATAAATTATAATACAAAATATAAATCTCTGTCATTGAAATAATCACCAAAGTAGAATATCAGGCCAGAAACTATGGAAAAATGTGGCAAAGAAACATGAAGTTTCATGGCATTCATGAGTTTGGGACATTATTAAGGGTGTGTGAATGGATTGAGTCTCACAGACTTAAATACTGGTAATAAATGATAGGTTTGTAAGAAAAACTTTGTATGCATGTAACTATGGATTGATGATACTTTAATGAATACAGAAAATATTTCCTTTCTTCATTCAGACAAAGCTTTATTTAGTTTTGCCTCTGCATAATACCCAAGTTTAATTTTTTTTTTTATTAAGACTCAGGTATGGAGCAAGTTGATTTATAGCCAGACCAGAGACCAAGAGATTAGTTCCAGAATAGTGGTAAGATAATAAAATACTGAACTTGAATTAAAGTCAGATTTCTCAAATATGATTTGAAGAGAAATTGCTGATGAGCTAAGATAAAACATGAAAGCCAGTCATTGGTTCCACTATTAGTAAGCTTGATGGGGATCGGTAGATTTTTAGGTTGTATTTACTCAAGTTTTCTATTGGCTTGCTCTCTACTGTCTCAAGTTTTCTACTGGCTTTCTTTCCTTTGAAGGATGTTTTAAATTCAGCTGTTATTTCACCTCTATGAGGAGCAAAAAACTAATAGACTTCTTTCCACTAAGTCAGGGAAGACAGCATCAGTCCTTTTCTTTATTTCCTCATAAGGAAATTCTTGCTTCCCTAAGACTACATATTTTTGGCTTCTATTTCTACTGCTTCGTTGGGCATACAAAAATGAGTCAATGGGCCCCTACAGCTGTTTTTCATAATAAAACATGATTCAAATATTTCCATACTTAAGAGACACTCTGCTCACAAGAAGAGTGGCTGGACCTCAGAGAACCCGCTTTCATCCCCAGAGGTTCGACTTCTTTTGACACTGTTTAAAGATTAATTCCATCCCACCCTTTTGGCTTCCTGTTAGCACAGTCTTGACCCAAGTACAGAGTCTAGTTTTCCTCTTTAAATTTTTTTCATAGTTTAAAGAAAACTAGAATAGTAAAAGATTAGTTATATAAAAGGAAATAAATGTACAGAGAAAATTCAGCTTTGTAATGTGTTTTACATGATGCTTTTTACTATTGCCAATTTGGGATCTGCTCCTTGGGTGTTGTTCTCAGCTGGCCCCATGTGAACCAATATGTGAACTTTCCCTCAGAACTCATTCCATCTATTTCCATGGCCAAGAGTTCCCCTAAGGACATGGAAACAGTTCAAAGTCCAGGCTACAAAAGAAAAGCTGAGTTAAAATTTGCGGTTCATTTGACAAATCTCTTAAGCTGTGAATGCTTCAAATACTTCACCTGCAAAATAGTGTGATACTAAATAAAAATAATCAGAAAATGGTAAAAGATATCATGACTAAGTGGCCACTATGAATAATATCAGAAAATTCTGTCTAATGTCAGAGTCTGTGCCAGGCTTCTGAGTAAAAATAATGCAAATTGTTTTAATGTGGTCAAATTTAAAAAATATATAGATTTTCTATTTTTAATTTTAAGATAAATCAAGAGGTGGAATGTAGATCATTAGTAGGTAATTGCCTGACATGTGGCAGGCTGTCGGTCTATTCCACAGCACCACAAGTTAACTAAATAAATAAAATATGAAGCAAATATAAACTCAGACCATTAAAAATATTTTAATTAGATACTAATCACCTCTCAGCTTTTATATTCGCAGATAAATATATCCGCAGATAATTGGCAACCTGTGCACTCTGGCTGAGGTAGTCAACCGAAATACGTTTTTGGTCATGGGAATGTTGACATACTTTTGAATGTCTGGTCATAGGTGAAACCCTGCTTCTCCAGTTAGGAGGAGTCCATGTACTTTCTGACATCCTGCGGACTTCCATCATCTCAGTCGTGTCCCTCTGACTCATTTTCTTGAGCACTGAAATGATACGTATGTATGTATGATCATCCTGGCCCCTCGAAGTAAAAGCAATACCTTCTCCCTATTAACATTTCTTCCCTTCATCCTTGTCTTCTTTGAGTATTTTGTAAGTCAGGATCTGCATCAAGGGCTTACTCAGTTTGACATCACTTTAGTCTAATGTCTATTCTCCTGTCCTTTGGGATTCTACTCAAGAAGCAGTGTGCTGAATCAGCATGGTCAGTTAATCCTGAGTAAACCAATCATGAGTGTGGATTCTGTTCCCGTTTTGCCACTTACTGGTGACTAATACCCAAAGTATCACTTGGCTTCTGATTTAGCTTCATAGTCAGGAAAACAAAGATAATAACTGTGTAATAGTTTTACAGAAATGAAATGATCCCAAGGTTATAAAGTGCTCAGTAAAAAGCCTAGCAGAGAAAAGTTCTCAGTAAGTGGTAGCTAACATCTCTTTCTAGCAGAATAAATAACCCTTACACAGTGGTCCTATATATTATATTATATTATATTATATTATATTATGTTTTCGACCCTCTCCTGCCATCCTAGCAAGTACACATGGTTTTATGTTTTATGCTATAATCATAGTTGGGAAACAGTGATTACATTCATTACCTAGCCTCAAGATATTACACTGGGGATTTCCTTTAAAAATAATGCTAATTTTTGTATATGTCTTTCCAAAGCAGAAAGATGTACTTTTTTCCACTAAAGGAAAACATAAGCCAGAAGCAGAGCCTGTCGGAAATTTTTAAATGTATAAACATGTGCTTATTATTGTGTAGAAAACTGTAATTTCACTGGAGTTGACTAATTCTGATTATGTTTGGCTTATGTCTTTCAGAAAAGAATTTATTTTCTTTTTGTATAATTTTAAAAATTGTCCTCAGAAAGCTATTATACATGGAAAATTTCTTTCCTTTCCTTTGATTATTGTTTAGAAAATCAATTTTATCATTTAGTGTGGTCACTGATTCTATAATATACCAAATTCATAGAAGTCAGAGTATGTCTTATAATTTGTCAAAATTCAGGAATAAATTAACTATTTTAAATTATCATTTTATAGCAATTTTAGTACATTTATGAAGATGTACTGATGTCTTTGATACCATAAATATATATTGTGACTAATATTATTATTTTAACATTAAAGGAAATAAAATTTAAAGGACTTAATAAATCAGTGTGAGTCATAAGAGACTGCTAAGAAAGAATGTATGCAGACATAAATTTCTGATTCTTTTTTCCAAACATCCTTTCACTCATTCTTTTCCTCTCTTGTATTATTTTATTCATCTCTACTTTTAATCCTCATAGCTTATTACTTTTTCATAATAAGCAAATTCTCATTTTAATAATGAGAATAATGACACATTATTAACTCAAACAATAAAATTATTCTCAAATAATTATTATTTGAGAATAACTTGGAGGTAACTGGATACAATATTATTTTAATGAATTGTATGTTTTTTTCTGATCTAGAAAAATGTTTATTTCTAAAGTATGCATCATGTTGATGAAGCTCCTGGTGAGTTTCTGGTGTTGAAAGCAAGAAAGGAAAAGGAGAATTGTGTGGTAAATGCAACATCTCAGAATACAAAGAGCTAATAAGTAAGGGACAAATGACATGCTGCAGTGCTGTTCATGGAAGTAAGATTCTTAGATAGCTTTCAAATTCATATGCCAGTCCAGAAATAGTTTAGGCATGATAAGAACATCTTTCATGATTCATAACTGGCTTTCATTGTAACAAATAGATGAAAGCACAGATATGTTGATAAAATGATTTTACCACAAGATTTTATATGTAATTCTTGAAAACGTTTTCTACAATTTTTTATGTTATATCCTCTACCTAGTATAGTTTCCCCACTATTTTTCTTCTTTTCTTCAATTTCCTTCATTCTTTAAAGTCAGATTCCCATCCTAGTTTTTCATAAAACTGTTTTGAATTTACTTTAGTCATGTTCATTTACTTTTAGTTATTCATATGAGTTTTTTCTTCTCTCTCTTAGAGTACCTACTGGACTCCTAAGAACCATTTAGGTGCATTTCAAGATTACTGGCTTTCATTAGACTACATTGTTTGGAAGAGTATAATAATCTAGAACTTGCCCAAGGCTCATACACAGTTAATACATATTTGGGAGATACAGCCTTAAATAGCTTTATCCTATAGGTAACAATAAATCAATAACAAAAGTTATGTGCAAGAATTAACTTATAGGTTCAGTTACAGTACTAAATTTTTAAAATTAATTTCAAAATCAAGTGGGTATTTAATTTGGTCATGAAATTGATAAATTAATACTTACCTGTTTGATTTGATAGTTTTTTGCATAATATAGTTTCATTAAAGTCAAAATGTTCTTGAGGAGGAAACATAAGTAGTATTAAAATCCAGACTTGTCAAATTTACTATCTTAGGATACTCCAAAACAAACAAAAAAGAAAAACTAAATATACATCAAGAATTTCTTACTTTTGATCTTATGGCTAGTATTCTATTTAGCTAAAGCAAAATTTCCTAAGATTTCAAATAAAAAGGATAGAAAATATAGAAAATAGGATTATGAACTACTAGGATTATTTTCACATTAACTCCTGCACACTACCATATTTATTGGAAGTGATTGATCTCTAGAGGAAGATAACCCAATTTAAACTTCCATAAAAATGTGGAAACGTCAAACTTAGTATTCAAGAATTACAGTGAAATAGAATATTCACTTACCTACTCTAGACATAGACTTTCATTGTCACAGCAATTTTTAAATCATATAGTCAGTCACAAGATATTTCTGTGAACACACGCTACTTCCGTAATCCATCTCCACTTCTTCCAAGCATGAAAAACAAGTGCCAGGACCATAATGAGGGAACGTTAATGAAAGAACACCCCGTGAGAACCCAGGCTATTATCTCTACAGAATTTTGTCATAGAGTGATATAAATTCTATAACACACAGAAGCTGAAATGCCAAAGACAATGTTTCATATTACCCACAGAAAGTAGGAAAATGGAAACCAGCAGAGGAACTTCCTCTCTACCATCTGTACTCAATAAATACTGAGTCAAATTCTTGTTGTATGTTGTCCTTATGACAAATATACTTAAGTAATAGGATGTTTCCATATTGTGGAAATCAGAATTTTACTCACATTGAAATCCACAATCATGTCTTTTCATATGGAAATTTTGATTCCTAAAGTATACAAGGATAAAAGTCTAGTCTTTATTACCTCAAACTTGGTAAAGAGGGACCAGATCTTGCGGTTACATAATTCATAATGCTTCATTTATAAGCATTTCAGATTATAAGGGGAATTTATTTACCACAGATATGGTGAGATACCTTTTTTTAATCAAAAGGCAAATTTCATTTATCCATAAAAATAATACTCAAAATGCTTCATTTGTTCCAGCAGGGTCCCAATATCACCGTTCACCCTAGAGTCAAAGGGAGGTGCTGGCCATCTCTGAAAACTCCTGTCTAGCACTGTCAGAAATTCCTGCCCCCCAGGCCAGTGCCTGGGCTTCTCCTCTCCTGCAGAGCTCTACACCAAGCCAACAAACTCATACAGGTGATTATATACAAGCTGGCACCTGTCAGGGTTAGGCCAACATTGGAAACCACGGGGTCAGAGTGGGCCTGTATAGTGAAAACCATTCTCCAAAACACAGCCATTGATAACAGACAGAAAAGGCAGTTTGTACACTTCTCCCAAATTCTCCTTAGCAGAATCCTCCTTGGATTATCACCCTCCAAATGCTGGTACATTGTGAGGTATTGCTGGTCCTGTAGCACAGGGCTGTAATTCAGTTACTCTGGGAGGCAGGATGAGCGATTACAAGTTGGAGTCCAGCCTGGGCAGTTTAGCAACTTAGTTTGACTCTGGTACAACAGGTAGCTTTTTAGTAAACAAATATTGGAAATAGTTGCCTCTAAAAAACAGGCAAAAGCCCTGTTTTCATATTATATTATTGTGTCTTAGAATTCTTCACCTACATAATCTTGCATAAGCATGCTTTAGCCTGAACTTCCTTTATCTAGTACATTTGTCATACTGTATCACATTTCTATTAACTTTTATTATTCTATAGTAATGAAGTGAAGTGTTATTAAGTAATTCATACAAAATGGAAGGACAGTATTTTTAACTGTTTAACTTTGTTTTTCACATTCCACACTGAATTGTAGACACTTAAAATCATATCATAGACTTATTGAAATTAAAGGACATTTAAAAGTCATCAAGTCCAGTGAGTTATAACTTTATTTCATCTGAAGATCTTTTATTTTCAAATAAAGTTGAATAAGGAGCCCCTAAACCAAAAGCAGATGTAAAATTAACACTTCTTGGTTAAGAGAAAGAAGCAAGGACAGTTTTATTCCCTACAGCAGAACACTGAAATTCCCCAAAGCAACGTTTCATGATCATTGATCTGATTAATTTACCCAATCTGCTCAGAATCTAAAACTTTTTTGACACATAATTATCCTTTCACCTCTATAAACTTCTAATAACAAAAGACACAGTTATGATACCAAAAAGGCTACTTATTTGTTTAAATGCATCAATTATTATAAAACAAATACTAATTCCTAAATTAAACCTCCAAGTAATATGGCCCATTATCTTATTCACACTCTCTTTGGTGATTTTTTTCATACACTAACCTCTCAGATGTTGGAATACAGTGTGGTCCATATCACTATGGACTGAAATATACTTCTCTAAGAGAAATCACACTCTCTGGAGCAATGATGTACTAGATCCTGAACTTGCTTTGATCTCTGTGGGTGATGGTTTGTTTGGGAGACTGAGTTCTGCCCTTTGGTGTGGCCATGGAACAAAACAGGAATACTACAGCAAAATCTGTAATTTGAGTTCTGATTGAAGTGCCCCCAGAGATATAAAAAGCATGAATATTTTCAAGACTTCAGGGCCGGAGATTTAGCTCAGTGGTTCCAGCGCCTGCCTCGCAAGTGCAAGGTCCTGAGTTCGATCCCCGGTACCAAAAAAACAAAAACAAAAAAACAAAGACTTCAGTCTTAATAGGGTCCAAAAAAAAAGTTTATAGAGAAGAATATTTAATGGAGAACTTTATACCACAGAGAATGAGCTAACTGAGGCTAATATATTCCACCAACACAGAGTACCATTAATCCAACAATACGACCCTAATGGAGTCTTCCAGGCACATGTATATACTTATCAATAGCCTTGTTGGTCAACCAGTTTTTTTCCTTTGGTTTTTGTCTTTTTTTTTTCATAAAGTAACTCTGACATTGATATTCTCAGCCAGTAATATTTAGGCTTTTTTTATTAGTATACAGGAGCACTCTTGCTTCAAGTAACGCATTTCACATCTATTCCTTCACCCTTCCCCACACATTTGAACAATTATGATTTTGCAGTCAGTTTAGTAAAATTATTTTCTATTTTATTTACTTTCCTTTGTGCCCACATCATTTTTGCAGGAAGTGAGGCCAGAGGTCACCACAGGCTGAGAAAAATATCCAAAATGTCTATATTCTCAAAGTTTTATATATGAATAAACAGGAAAAAAAAGATCAACAACCAAAAATAAAGGAGCAACTTAAGGCCTGTGAGAGAGACAGTGCAATTTAAGACCTGTGAGAATGAAAGCAAAGCATAAAGGAGGATGTGGAAAAGCATCCTTATCCTCAATGTTGGCATCAGGATCTGAAAATTAGCACTATAGAATATTTACTATGTGTTTTCTTGGCTCCAATTTTTGAAATGTAATACCTAATTAAATTTGGACACTATTAATTTTACATGTGAGTAAGGGCTACAGAGTGATTGAAAAGTCTAACACCACAGAATAAGTGATAAAACCAAGATTTGAAAATAGAATATGACTTTCAGCTATGACATTTCACTTTGAAAAAATGAGTTAATCTATAAAAAGAAGGAAATTAAATTATATATAACAAATTTTCTCATCTGAAGAAGGCAATATAATTGAAATCTAAAACAAGAGACAAAAAAGTTGATGAAATTAACCCCCAGAGATGTGAGAGCTATAAAAGTAATAGAAAGGAAAAAAAGAGGGTAAAATATAAATGTAGGATGTAAAAAAAAAAAAAAAAAGAACTGTCAACTCTATCAGGGCTTGTTAAATCATAACTGCTATTCATAAACTTAAGTACATGTAATGAGAAGAGCTGGGAAGTTGTCCCAGGTTGTGAATAATGGGTATTAGTAAAAAGAAATGAGCTATTAAGCCATGAAAAATCAGTTCAGAATCTGAAATCAATATTATTTAGTGTAAGAAGCCAATATGAAAAGACTACATAGTATGAGTTCAAGTATATGACATTCTGAAAAAACCAAAACTGCGGAGAGGAGAAAAAAAGCCATCAATGGTTGCTAGGCATTAGTTGTGAGGAAGAAATGAACAGGAAATATAAGATATTCAGGGCAGTGAAACTATAGTACTCCATAGATATAATGGTGGATAATTGCCATTATACCTACTTCCAAATCCATAGAATTTATATCACCATGAGAGAACCTAATGGCAATCCATGAACTATTTGTCAATATAGGTTCATAAGTTGTAACAAATACATTATGAAGGTGGATTGATAGTGGAGGCTGGGCAAGTAGGAGGAAAGGTGTATGTTAAAACTCTTTTCCTTCTCACATTTTGAAAATAAAATTACTACTCAAAATAGTCTTAAACAAAATTTTGCCTTCATTTGCTTTTTCCATTTTTCTTCTTTAATGGCTGTGTCTATGGTTATTATGCAATGGAAGAGTTGTGAATAAGCTAACATGATCACCGTCTTTCACTGTCTTAAGGAAGTTACGAAAATTTTAACAAAAACCTTGAGGAGCTTCACTAGCTATAGAAACAAAACACTGATTTCTTTTTAGATTTAGTTAAGTGAAGAGTATGGAAATATCTTTATTTTTATGATGTCCAGCAAATAATTTTTGTAAGCTTTACTTATCCAGATGAAATGAGTACATTCAACTATCAAACTGGTAGGTTGGGCACAGGCAGATAAAACAATTAGTTCATTGACTATATAATTCTTTTTCCACCAATAGTATTAGAATTGAAAAGTAACAGCACTGGTTTTTCCAAAGCAACATATGCCTTTGTAAATTATGAGCAAATGTTTGTCATTCAAATTAGAAACAACGACAAAGACTTCTTTCTGATCTACCCCATATGGGTAATTGATATTATAACAGCTAGAACTGAGCAGCCCACAATATGCAATTTCTTTTTAAAAAATATTATTTTTATCTTGGGGAAAAGCACAATTTGGCAATGCATCAATTCTGCTTTGTTCATCATTTGTTTGAACAAGAATAATTATGCTTACAACAAATTAAGTATCAGAATTTTTCTTTCGGTTCCTGGTAATCTTTTATGTTCAAATATCATCAGTGATATTAAATATGTCTGCTTTTCATTCATGTCATCAGAAAAGCAAGATTAGTTTTCAAAATTTTATATGTAACATGACTTGTTATTGAAATCTAATAAACATCCTATCAAAATTATATAAAATTCCTTAAAAATAATTTACTAAATATTCATGAACATTGATTTGGAAGTAAATTTGAGATGAGTAAATCTTTAGTGAATACTTAGAAAATTATAATTGATTACATTAAATTAGTTAGATTAATTCATATGCACAATTAACATCAAATTTAACCTAACACATTCCAAATAATCAATACCTTTATGATACCTGATAAATTCTAGTTACTTTTTCAATCATTACTTGACATCAAAACTCATGAGTCATAATGTTAATCTCCTAATATTTATATTATACTAAGAAATTCCTATTGAGTTTCTCACACCAGAGAAACTATTCGGTATTTACACATGTGTGTGTTGACTTTACGTTGTCACTTTAATATGAATGACCAAGTACTTTTAAATTATATTTTGAGAAATAAGTTTAAACTCAACAAGAAAAGCTTAATTATATTTTATTAGATTTTTGAAATTTAAAATCAAGAAGTTATGCCTGATTTTTACTATTTGACTTACAAAGTTTACTTTCATTTACTACAAAGCTACAAGCATTTATAAGAGGCAAGTAATTTTTCCACATTCAGTCATTCTGAGGAGCTAATATATAGAGACACATCATGTATCTTTTATGAAAATATACTTAGTGATTTATTTACTATGTTTTCATAAATGCCAAATGGCTATGAAGATAGTGCCTCTTTTGAAATGTTGTTGTAATTATTGTATGGTTAACATGTGTTAATTGCTTGTTACAATGCTGGGGATATAGGTAGTCACTCAATACTTATTACTTGTCCTCCTTCTAGTTCACTTTTCTCATCCCCTCCACTTCTACTCCCTTCATGTTCACCTCCTGATCCTTCTTTAATTTGTTTAGAAATCACCCATCTCTGAGGAATTTTAGTAGTGTTTTATTTCTACTTGATGAATTATAAATATTGGTGCACATTTAACCTTTAATATCTTTAAAATAAAATGCTGTAAATTTACAAACAAAACCATTTGATAGGTTAAATGTCTACAATTTTTAAAGTAGTCATGCTTCTTACTTGCATTCAATAAGTCAATATCTTATATATGAGCTTTATATGCAAACTTGATGAAACAATAACTAGTTATCAATGATTGAAAAGTTTACATTTTAAGTAAGCAGCTTGGGAAAGAATAAATATGAGAAAAGGAAAAATAAATAAATATGAAACTTAAGATTATTTTTAAAGGGGGCTTTGAGTAAGTCAAAACAGCCCCCCCCCCCCCGCCGTACTGAGGATTGAACTCAGGACCTTTTGTTTGCCAGGTAGGCACTGCGCCAAGGAGCTACATCTCTGGACCAGTAACAACAGTAACAAGAGTTTTGAAGTGACTTTGTAAAACACTCTTATTAACATATTTCAGACAACCAAAGGGTCCAAGCAAGAGGATCTCCTCTACTGGCCTGGGACGGTTGCTTTCAGAAACTGCTGTGAACACACGTACATGAATAAAAGTGAAGTACCTTCATGGCAGAGTTGTAGTCTGAATTCCCAAGTGAAACCTCCTTACTCTCCTCTTTACTTGCAGCATTTCTATCACCATCCTGGTATCCCAAGCTCTATCCAGAATGTCCCATCAAACAGCATACAGCATTCTAGGGCTACTTCTATAGATGGCATCTGCAAACATTTCCAAACTCCTCCCACAAGGTAGTTCCAAAGGCTTTTGAACCACATGTTCAGGTAGTATCACAGTCACTACCCCATTCTCAGTACTAAAATTGGTCTTATTCACTTTCTCTTCACTGAGACACAATACCCTAAGGCAGGAGATTAGGGTTTGGCAAACTGGCTGAGGAAGTGGACATGACTTGTCAATACAAAGTTCCAGGACAGATGAGCATAACAGTTTTCAAAGCCCTAAACATGGAACCAATCAGTCTTACCTTCAATTCTTCTTTCAAGAACGTGAGTAGGTTTTTGATAAGATGACCCAGACCTGACGTTATCTTGAGCTTGAGGAGTGAGAGATGAAAAAGAGAGCCACCATCAAGCAGGGGGGCCACTATTAAGTCTTTCAGTGACCCACCTGTTTTTTGCAGGGTGCATTTCTTTTCTTACTTTTAGCTGATTCAAATTTGCCCTGGAAAGCATATTTCTTTTCTTTTCTTTTCTTTTCTTAACTTTAATAAATGTAAAATCTTGCTTCCTTTTTTCTTTTCTTCACCAATTTTTGTGTTCAGAACAAAAAGAATCTAGAAATCACCTCCAGAAGGAGACTCCAGTATCCAAAACCTGGTAACAATGCAACTCCCACAACGGGAAGGAGTAAAGGTTCATTTTGGCTCCCAGTTTGTAGAGGTTTCAATTCATAGTTGTGTCCAAGGCAGGGGCATGGCAGAGGAGAAACAGTTCATGGCAAGGCACTGGAAAGCAGAGAAACACTTTAAGGGAGATGTGAGAGAGATAGACCCTTCCAGACCCTGGCACCAATCACTCACCTCCTTTGACCAGGCTTCAACTCCTAAAATCACATTTAGGTACACACTCATCAATGGACTACGTAAGTAATGGATATCAAATCCACATGATCCAATCACTTCTCAAAGGTAGATCACCTTCAATGATTATTTCTAACAGTACAGCTAATGTTATAAAATAGGTCATTCAGTTAAAAAATTGCCAGTGTAATCAAGTTTTAATGAGAATAATCATATTTGCTATTAAAATAAACAATTTTACAAAAGCAGTCATAAATAAGAGTTGATAGCTATTGCTTGCCCATTATATAACTGCGAGTTTTACAAATGCTTTCTATGTTGTACTTCTATTTTTGACTTATGCACTAACAGCACCTAAAACACAAATATCACTGAAAATACAGTGAAGGCATCAGTGTATGAATTGACAATTTAAAAAACTTACTTCCTTTCAATAAGTATATACACAGTAACCACAGTTGGAGAAATGAACAGAGGGGCCTCTAGTGCAAAGAGGGCTAAAAGACACATAGACTCAAAAGCTAAGCATAGAAAATCATGTCTGGCTGGATCCCAAGAATGTAGATCATGGAAAGAAATCACTGAATCGATAACACAGGAATTTTTTCTTTAATTCAGATTTTTTTTTATTTTCCTTTTTAATATTATTTTTATCTTTCCTTCATTGGGTTTCTTTGGGATTTAGAGTTTTTCTCCCATTTTTCCCCTCTTCTTTTCGTTTCTTGTTTTTCCTTTTATCTTTTTCCCTTCCAATGTTTTTCTCTTCCTTTTATCTCCTGTTTTTTTCATTTTTATCTTTTTCATTTGTTCTTCATTATTTCCAGTGATTTCTCTCACCATTAATTTGATTTATTTCTTAATAAGACCCTTATCTATCTATTTTATATTATATATAGTGTATAAGCATAAATAAAATTATATATAGATGTGTTGCATAATCAAATCTACAGTTTTGTCCTCTTCTCTAAAAAAAATCATTTAACATCTATGTAATGCACATATAGTAGAGTTTCTTTGTTTTATTATATCTAGTCAACTAATGAGACTGTCAAACTCACCCCTCATTTCTGTTCATGTTTTTACCCTGCAGCATTTCTGAATCTCTGCTTACATTACTAATCTGATTTTTCATGTTTCCCAGTTTATCCACCTGAGTTCTTAGTATGCTAAGATGTAACAGCATTTATCAAATTATTTTTGTTTTCTCTGTATTTGAGATTATATCTGAAAGACATTTGGACAGATCAATGTCCTGAAGCATTTCTGTTATACTTTATTCTAGAAGTTTTATAGTTTTGAGTCATATTTAATTATTTAATATATTTTGAGTTGATATTTGTAATTCATCAGAAGTAGGAGGCCTAGTTTGTTCTGTGTATGGATATTCATTTTTTTTCAGAACCATTCATTTGAAGGTATTATTCTTTCACACTTTGGGCTCCTTTGTCAAAAACCAGTAGGCCATAAATACATAAAATTTTTTATGTGCTCACATTTTTTATGTGTTTCATCTGTTACATTGGTTCGTGTATGTGTTTTTAGTGCTAATACAATACTGTTTTGATTTCTGTTTTATAGTATAACTTGAAAACTGCTAATAAGATATCTCCAGACTTTTCTTTTTTACAAGATTTCTTTGGCTATTGTGTGTGTGTGTGTGTGTGTATGTGTGTGTGTGCGTGTTTACAAGATTGCTCTGTCTTTTGTGGTTTCACACAAATATCAAGGAATTTTTTTAATTGTACCAAGAATGATACACATATTATGATGAATTGCACTTAATCTGTCAAAGGTTTTCAGTAGTGTGAACATTTTAACAGTACTGATTCTTCCAAATGTATGAAATTTCTAAATAAACATTTCTCAAAAGAGGACTCACAAATGTCCAAGAGTGATATGGAAAAATACTCAAATACCACTAACCTTTGGAAAATACAAGTCAGTAACCACCACACCCCAGTTACAATGACTCTTATCAAAAAGACAAAAAATAATAATTGCTGGTAAGAATGCAGATAAAAGGGAAATTTTATATATATATTTTTTTTGTTGGGGATGTAAAGTAATATATCTGTTATAGAAAATAAAAGGGCACTTTCTCTAAAAAATAACAATAGAAGTATCATTTGATCTTAAATTCCCACTATTAGGTATGTAACAAAAATAATAAAATTAATATGTTATTTCCATATCCACTGGAGCATCTTTCATATTAGTAGAACATGGAATCAAACTAAATGTCTATCAATGAATGGTTGGATAAGGAAAATATTAGATAGTTGATTGACAGATAGATATATAGATACATAGATATTTCTGTCATTAGCAACATGGATAACTAGGGAGACATTATCATTAATGAAATAGCCAAACACACAAAATAATTCCACATGATCTCATGCATATGTGGAGTCTAAACAAGTTGCTCTCATAGATGTTCAGAGTAAAATAGCATTTATGAGACTCAAGAGCATGGGAATGGGTACATGTTTAGAAGTTGGTGAATGAATGCAAATTATTGTCTTTGTCATTGAGACATAATACCCAACATTCACAGATTAAAGGAGGAGAAGTTTATTTTGGCTCACAGTTTCAGAAATTTCCACCAATGGTTAGCAAGCTCAAACTCAGAAATGGCATAATGGTTGGACCTGTTACAGAGTAAAACTGAGCATGTTTGTCATGGTGACTAGGAAGCAGAAAGAGAGGGAGGAGCCAGGGAAAGAGATATACTTTTCCAGTTCATGCCCCCAAGGACTCACCTGTTCCAACCAGGCTCCACCTCCCAACAGCATACTCAGCTCCCCATAACTCTACCAGCTTCCAAACACCTGAGGCTTTGGAGCCACTTAAGATCTAAACCCTAACAGATTAGTGAGATATGAATGATAATTTCTTGTGTTTTGTGACACAGAAGGATGAACATAACTAAATAATGCATTCTATATCTCAAAATAGAAAGATTTTCAATATAAAGAAATAGTAAAAGTGTGAGGTGATTAATATGCTAATTACACAATTCCACATAAAAATGTACAAATATGTGCCAAAAGATAATGTTCAAAGAATGATAAAAATGATTACACAAAACTAAAGAAGCCATCTTCTAGCTTTATTTTATGCCTTAAAAATAATGATCATAATGTCAAAATAAATTACAAAATTAGGGAACTTACACTAACCATAATAATATGCCTTCCTAGTAACTCTGTCTGGTGCAACCAGTTACTGGTAGTAATAAGATGGTCATTTAGAATTAAGATATCTTGCCCTAGTTCTAGGCAAAATGGTCAAGCATGGAGATTAAAACCACAGGACTAACAACTGTAATATGCTTCAAATTATTAGGCTCCTTGGAGAATTAGTAGCATGGACATGAGAAGAAATCTTAAAAAAATGATATGGAAACCTATACATGCATTGATTAATATAAAAATTAAAATGTAGAATAAATATAAAAATATAAAACTAACATCTTATTGAAGATGAGATAAGCAGAAATGTAGGCATTACATATATATATCATCTATGTATATAGACACACAGATACATATATAAAAATTTATATATTATTATAAATGCTAAGTATATGACTTGATTAATATTTAAGTAATTTTTCCATTTCCATATATTTCTTGTCATTTAGAAAAATATAGATAGCAAAATGAGAGTGGAATCTTCAAAAGAAATATTTGCACAAAGACTTTTGGGTTTGGGAACTCAAAACTTTTTTTGTAACCAACTAGAGAGCTGTGCATGGTAGTGCACACCTGTAATTCCAACCCTTGGGAGACTAAGGTGGTAGGAATGCTTGAGTCCCATATTTTAGACCTGACTGAGCAATATAATGGAAATCTATCTCAAAAATAAATTAAGCTAGCATTTCAGTGATCAATAACACCTTCTTTTTGGTAACATAAAATCTCTTGTTGGGTTTTTTAGAAGTGTACCATTTACAAAACCTAATAATTGGGATTTTTATGAACTATAAAGCTCTTCAGTAAACATTGTTCAGGTAATATTGAAAGCTGTATTCCATGTACAATCTAATTTATAAATAATTAAGGCAGACCAATCTATCACAAAAGTAAATTCAGTCCTCAACAAGCACTTTTCATGACCTAGGTGGAGATCTTATTAGGGCAGACATTGTTCATTTATTTTTTTTTGTATTTGTTTTTTAAAAATACAATGGCTGAATGTGTTTATTAATTGAATTTTTTTTAGAACTCAAAGGCTGAATTATGTTTTGCTTTTATCTCCCTCTTGAGAGTAAGCAATTATGTAAAACTGGAAGTAAAATTTTGCCCATAATCTCAACTTTATTTACATCAGCATTTAAACTTAAGTAAACAAATACAAACATACTTATATCACTTTTTAAAACTAAAATTAATTATGTAATACTGTAAGTACAAGAATAACAGGACAGAAGAAAAAATTAACTTACTAAAATGCTTATCTATGTGTAAAATATCTATGAATATAAAATCATATATGTTGATTCCATACTATACAATATAGCTTATAGCATACTAACCCTCCTGCATGAAAGGCTGTAGTGAAGAATATTCCATACTAGGAAGACTAGAGAAACTTCACTCTTTCAGAGAACAGCAGCACATGCTTTGACCTCTACATTCACCATAACTTTTTTCTTTGAGTCATTTTCCAAATCACAGATCAAGAAAATAAAACCAAACTAAAAGCAGCAGTAGTATATGTAAAGATAAGGCAGCATTCAGAGGTGGCTAATGGGCTAGGACTTAAGGGCAGTGTCCCAAAAAAAGAGACATCAGCAGAAAAAGAGCCCACAAATATGAGTAAAAGTTTTTTCTAAAAGTTTAGTCTCTTGTCATTTTCTTTCTTTTTTATCTTGGTCTTATTTTATTTTTAGTAATATTTATTTTTAACTGGTACATATGAACACATATGAATATTGTGTGTTCTGGTTTATACTTAGATGCTCCCCCCAAACCTCATGGACTCATAAGTGAACCTTTTGACAGATGACTGGGCCCTGTGGGCACTGTACTCTGTAGTGGATTAGGCCACTGATAAGTATAGCTTAATGTGCTGTCAGGATGTTGGGCCTGGTGGAAAGAGATAGGTCACTGGAGGCATAGCCTGGATGGGTGTCTTGCCCTTTCTGCCTCTTCCCATTGCTCCCAGCTTGTTGGAACCAAAGTCCTTCCACCTTGCTGTTCTCACTTGGCACTGACAGACTACAAACTGAAACTTCTACAAACTCTGAGCTAAAATAAATCTCTCTTCCTTTTAGTTATGGGTGTTGAGTATTGTGTATCAGCAAGGAGATAGTTACTAAAACATTGTGTGAATCTGAGTTTAAAGAAGATGGAATAGTTAGTTGGTCAGAAGAAATTTAATATGGGTTTACAGCTAAGTTTGCCTTGAGTCTTAGAGGAGATTTTGGACTTGGACTTTTGAGCAATACTGAGAGTTTTGGGACTTTGGGAAAGATTTAGTACATTTTGGTTGCATACAAGACAGTTGTGTCCTCTTAGGTGGAATTTTGGCTTTGGGATTGTCTCTACCTGGAGATTAACTATTGCTTAAGGAATTGTGTTTGAGTATCTGGTTAACAAGGAATGAGATTGTGACACTTAATCTTTTTTTAAGAAAACAACTTTATTATCAAACACACACACACACACATACAAAAATTAAAACCATTCAAAGAAGAAGAATCCAAGGGAAAAAAGAAACTACAATAATATTCAAATACAGTAGAACTCAACCAAAACCAAACTGAAAAGCACTTAAATATTTTTCCATATAACTTAAAAAAGCATCTCAAGCACCAACAAGACACCAGAGGATGTGATTTGTTTCCAAAAGATCCACAAAACCAACATTGAACAAATAGTGGTCTGGAAAAAAAAATCCAGTTAGCTAGTAGACTCCACTTAAGGCAAGCTTCTCCCTAATTTAAATTTCGAAAGAGTCATATGACACCCAATGGAAACACAATCCAAGAAATATGTTATTCAGCAATGTCATCCCTGTGTATCCTTAATTACACTTTCAGTTTCTCACGCTAGAGAAACTATTCCGTATTTGCACATAGGTGTCCTATTTATTTCACTTAAGAGGATGGCCTCAGTATACATCCATTTAGCTATAAATGTCTCTAGTTGCTTGTTCTTTATGGCTGAGTTGTACTCTATTTTATAAAAATAAACCACATCTTCTTTATCCAGTTTCCAGTTAATGGGCACTTGGGCTGTTTCCAAGCTTTCACTATTACGAACTGTGCCGTTATAAATATGGGTGCACATATATCGCTATGGTATGATTCTTTTAATTCTTTTGGGAAGATACCCAGCAGGGGGATAGCTGGGTCGAAAGGGACCTCTAAGCCTTATTCTTTGAAGTATCTCCATACTGATTTCCACAGTGGTTGCACCAGTCGGCACTCCCACCAACAATGGAAAAGGGTTCCTTTCTCCCCACACCCAGCCAGCATTTGATATTTATGATTTTTTTTAATAGCAGCCATTCTTTCTGGGGTGAGGTGGAATCTCAGTGATGTTTTCATCTGCATCTCTCAAATAACCAGTGATGTTGAACATATTTTCATATATTTATTTGCTGCTTTTACTTTTTTGTCTGAGAAATGTCTGTTCTTTTCAGATGCCCATTTTTGAATTGTGTCTTTGAATTTGGAGGGTCTAATTTTTTTCAGTTCTTTATATATTCTAGATAGTAGTCCTTTGTCTGAGGTACAGTTGCTGAAAA
Organism: Heterocephalus glaber; assembly: GCF_053883595.1. NCBI lineage: Eukaryota > Metazoa > Chordata > Mammalia > Rodentia > Bathyergidae > Heterocephalus > Heterocephalus glaber. Next base: position 14,846,322 of record NW_028258327.1, on the reverse strand, counting down.
TTTTTCCCCACATTGTAGGTTGTCTCTTAGCTCTGTTGGTGGTTTCTCTTGTAGTGCAGAAGCTTTTTAATAATATAAGATCCCAGTTGTTGATTCTTTGTGCAAGTTCCCATGCCACTGAGGTTTTGTTCATAAAATCTTTTCCTATGCCAATGTCTTCAAGAGTTCTACATAACTTATCTTCCAGCAAATTTAGTGTTTCTGTCTTAATATTTAAATCTTTAGTCCACTTCAATCTTAATTTAGTACATGGTGATAGGTATGGGTCTAGTTTTAATCTTTGGCAGGTTGAAATACAGTTTTTCCAACACCATTTATTAAATAGGCTGTCTTTCCTCCAATGAAGATGGTTGGCTCCTTTGTCAAAGATTAGGTGGATGAGCATATCTGTAGTTATTTCTGCATCTTATAATCTATTCCACTGATCCTCAGGTGTGTTTCTTTGGCAGTACCATGCTGTTTTTATCACAGTAGCTTTAGGAAAACAGAAAGAACTCAAATAAATAACCTAATGCAGAACCTCAAGCTCCTAGAAAAAGAAGAGCATAAGAAACCCAAAGCTCCTACAAGAAAGGAAATTATAAAGATCAGAGCAAAAATCAATGCAATGGAGACTAAGAAAATGATACAAAAATTTAGTGAATCAAAGAGTTGGTTTTTTGAAAGAATAAATAAAATCAATAAACCCTTAGCCAACTTTATCAAAAAAAGGAAAGAAAAGGCTCAAATCCATGCAATCAAGAATGAAAAAGATGAAGTCACAACAGATCCAGCAGAAATCTAAAGAATCATCAATACCTACTTTGAGAACCTGTACTTTAATAAAATGGAAAACACAGAAGAAATGGACAGATTCCTAGATACATATGAATTGCCAAAGTTAAATGAAGAAGATATAGAAATTCTAAACACTCCAATTGCAGTAAGTGAAATTGAAAATGTAATAAAAAATTTACTAACAAAGAAAAGCCCAGGTCCTGACAGTTTCACTGCTGAATTCTATAAGACATTTAAAGAAAAACTATCACCATTACTCTTTAACCTCATCAAGGAAATTGAAAGGGAAGCAAAGCTTCCAACTTCATTCCTGGAAACAAGTATTACTTTGATTACAAAACCAGGGAAAGACACAACCCAAAAAGAGAACTAAAGGCTAATCTCCCTAATGAATGTTGATGCAAAAATCCTCAACAAGATACTTCCAAATAGAATACAGAGGGTCATCAAGAATATCATACACCCTGACCAAGTCAGGGATGCAAGGATGGTTCAACCTTCATAAATCAATAAACATAATACACTATATCAACAGAGTCAAGGACAAAAACGATATGATCATCTCAATAGATGCAGAAAAGGCATTGGACAAAATCCAATGCTGATTTATGATAAAAACCTGAGAGAAAATTTGAATAGAAAGTCTTTATATCAACCTGATTAAGGCTATGAAAAACCAACAGCCAACATCATCCTAAAAGGTCAAAAACTGAAAACTTTCACACTAAAATCAGGAACAAGACAAGGATGCCCACTACCACCACTCCTGTTTAATATTCTTCTCAAAACATTAGCCACAGTAATTAGAAAAGAGAAAGAAGTAAAAGGAATAAAATTAGGAAAGAAAGAAGTTAAACTGTCATTAATTGCTGATGATATGATACTTTATACAGAAGACCCAAAATAGTCTACCAAAAGACTTCTAGACTTAATTGACAGATTCAGTAGAGTAGCTGGATATAAGGTCAACACTCAAAAAACAATAGCCTTTTTATATACAAATAATAGATTCAGTGAGACAGAAATTAGGGAAATAATACCTTTTACAATAGCATCAAAAAAATGAAATATCGAGGAATCAATCTAACAAAGGAAGCAAAAGACCTCTACACTGAAAACTATAGCACTTTGAAAAAGGAAATTGAAGAAAACATAAGAAAATGGAAAGATATCCCTTGTCCCTGGATAGGAAGAACCAATATGGTGAAAATGGCCTTACTTCCAAAACTATTATACAGATTTAATGCAGTGCCGATTGAAATTCCAACAATATATTTCACAGAACTAGAGAAAACAATCCAAAAATTCATTTGGAACCAGAAGAGACCTAGAATAGCAAAAGAAATTTTAGGCAACAGAGATATGGCAGAGGTATTACAATCCCCAACCTGAAACTATACTACAAAGTGACACTTAATCTTAATTGTCAACTTAATTACCTTGTGAGAGGCCCATGGATTATGAATTATGACCTTGGCGATTATATCTGCCCCCTGGCCCCTTGCTCTGTGGTGCATTCTGTCTCTCTGCTTCTGGGATGTCCTTAGGAGGTGAGCTTTCTGCCACTGTGCCCTTCTGCTCTTGGGTGTCTGCCTGTGAGCCAGCTGAACATGAACTGAAATCTGTGAAACCATAGGCTAAAATAAATCTTTTTTCTTTATATCATATATGTTACATATTTTATTCCAGCAATAGAAAGGTAGTTAAAACAGGATAGAACTCTAACAACTCAATAGAAAACATTTGTAAAGTTAGTGAGCTGATCAGTGATTTTAGCTGCTGTATATTTTGGGCAGAGATTCTGAAAATTGAATTGTAACACCGTAGATTAATCTTGATAAATAACTCAGGTTTTCATTTGAAATCTCAAAGGGTCCATTAGGAGTAACATTTGAACTCTCAGACTAAGAACTACCCATGTTTCTCTACCTACCATCAATATTTTCTTCCTTGGTGCCTACTCAGTAAGGCAGATAAAGCAAAGATAGTATGATTGGGGCTGGCATTTTTTGTCTCTAGTTTTCAAGGCTGATTATTTTGCATTAGGTCTTATTTTTTTATGAAATAGGGAGCTTAAAATCTGGTTATTTCTTTGGGTATAAGGGAAACTAAAATAGATGAGCTATAACAATGAATAACTCCCATCAGGGTCCAGTTAAACCAATAATGTCCTGTCTGTTTCAACGAAAAAAAGTTTGTTTCCTTGGAATATTACAACATCAGAACATCAAGAACTTCTTCAGGTTTTCTTCTAGAATTTATAGCATCCAGCATAAACTGAGAAATATGCTAAATATGAGAACTATATGATCACAAAGGATAATATACTAAAACAAATATGGTAAATACATATTAGATTTATTGCACAGAGACTTTATGATTAATGTGTTTAACAAAATATGTAGAAAAGGTAAATCAAGTAGATGAAAGGCAGAGAATTTCAATGGTGAATTTAACTCTATGTTAAAAGAATCAAATGGACACCTTGGAACTGAAAGATAACATATATGAAATTAATTTTTAAATGGGTTTTACAAAAACTAAAAACATTAAAAGAGAATATTAGAAAACAACTTTTTAAAAATCCAATCTGAAGTTCAGAAAAAAATGATATTGGAAAAGAAATATGGAACACATTTAACAGACAACAAACTTCATGGAAAGAGGAGGAAAAATCGTAAAGAATATATGAATACATTAAAATTGTTCCTACTTTGATTATGTACATCAACACATGATTTATTTTATTTTATTTTTTTGGTACCGGTGATCCAACTTGGGTCCTTGCTCTTTCAAGGTAGGCAGCAGAACCACTGAGCTAAATCCCCAGCCCCAGCAACACGTGATTTAAGAAACTCTGCAATCCCAAACCAGGAAGAATACAAACATAAAAAGTACCTTGTCACATCACATGTAGTTTATTTTTAAAAAGACATTGAAAATAATCCAGAAGATAAATAATATAGTATCTTTTAAGAAAACAGTAGCAGCTTAATAATTGAATTTTAAATGAGAAATATGTTTTTCAATGGGAAAAATTTAAGCCCTTCATCTCTAGGAATTTTACACCTCAAAAATAAAGCAAATGTGAGGATATTTTTGCTAACACAAGGGAATCTTTGCTTCCCTTCTTCCCATCTTTTTGCTAACAGACATGTAATACAATAAGTGCCAACACTAGGTCTTCACAACAAAGGAAAACATCACTAAATAATAGCCAAGAGTCAATGGAATATATTGAAATAAATATGAAAAGTAATATGCAGGCAAAATAAATGAACATTGATTTTTTAAAACAACAATTATTATGACCTCAGTTTATAATATATATCAAATAAAATATATGATGAAAGTCTAGATGTGGGAAAAGCTAAAAATGTACCTAAATAATTGTAAAGTATTTGCATTTTGAGCAAGTAGGGAACTAATTTAATGTGGACTGTAATAAGTCAAGAATGCATGTTGTAATCTCTAGGGCAACCATTAACAGAATAATAAAGTGATAACCAAACAGCTGATAAAGAAAATATTGAATAATCATTCAAACTTGCTAGTTTTAATTTTAAATTAATGAATATTAATGGAACTATTTCATTGCCTTAATTGAATAATATATAAAATAGACTTTAATCTTTTTTATTTATAAAGTTTATTGGTGTATTTTAGGTATACAATATGATGACATTCATTATGGGAATTTGTACCTTTACATAATATATCTTGGTTCTTATTTTTTCCCCCATTCCCCTGCCTTCCCTTCAACCCCTCCACTCCTCCTTATTTATGAAGACTTTGTTTCCATTTTTTCCTTTTCTCATAATTTTTCCTTTCCCTTCTTTCCTTTCCACTACCCCTACAATTTCCCCTTCCCCTTTAGACCTTTTCTTCCTATTTCACATTATCTACTGCACATTTTGATCCTCATTTACACTTTCAGTTTCTCACACCAGAAAAACTATTCGATATTTACACATGTGTAAGAATGATAAACCAGAGACATTTATAGCTAAAATGGATGCACATTGAGGCCATACTCTTAAGTGAAATAAATAGGATAGACTTTATTCTTTAAGAGAACATATAAATGCAATAGAATTTTATACCAAAAATTTAACTGAGATTATTTAAAGCTTTAAAAAAATTCATTTCAAATAGTTTACTTTCTATTAGAGCAAAAAAGTCACCTTAATATTGCAAAGGATTTTACATTTAAATTGCACCTTCAATATAGCTATTAAGTTGTATTTATGTACCAGAATACTATCAAATACAACTGGAATATCCGGAAAAGTGTGCTATAATATTTTTTAAAGATACTGGCTCTCTCAGTGGATGGAAGTTGTGTAGTACTTGGATAAATAAAAGAATAATGAGAGGGTAATGCTTTTTATAGATAGGAAAATGAATGAACAAATTAATTATAAGAGTTTATTTCATGCTAATTCTTACAAGTAATATTAAGCTGTTATCAAACATTTAGTAATAGCTTGAAAAGCTTTACAAAATATGAAGAAGAAATAGCATGAATCTATGAAAAGTAAAAGCAAAATTAACTGCCAGCTGATTTTAGTAAAGTAGACTCATTAATTTAACACTTCACAATTTATTATCACAACTCCAATGTTTATCAATCAAATATGTTTTTTAAATCTCCAAAATACATTACGCTTAAATAAATATTTTCATCCAACTTTAATGCTGGAAAAGATCTAACTTTGAGGACTAAACGTGCGTGAGGCCTTTGAATTTTAACTGTAACCAATTCTATTCACTTTTTTACTGTTTTTTTAAAGATTCCACAAGCAATTCTACCAAGGACAGAATAGTTTTTCAATTCTGAAAACAGAAGATTACAGTAGATTGGTCAAGTAAGAAAAAGTCCATATAAAGGCAATCAAATAAAATCACTTTGTGCAGTGGGAATAGATAAACTAACAAATTGAAGTATACAAAGAGCAATAAATCCCTACCATGAAAATGAATACTAACAAATTATAAGTTTCAAAGCAGGTCATAGGTTGTTCAATGAGTCTATTCATTATTTAAAGAGTTTGGACATGCAATGTTTCATTGAAAAAAACTGCAGGAAAACAGTTTAAGGCACATGACAGAAAGATATTAAGTCCATTTCATTTTCATACAACAATACGAGATAGATATTTTTACTATGCCATTTTCTACCTGGAGAAATAGAGTTTCACTTATTTACTCCACTTTCTTCAGCAGGTGAGAGCAAAACTGGGCTCAAGCCCAGTCTTTCCTGAGGTCTGTCTACCATATAACCGCTGCCTACATGGGCAACATTCATTTGGCAGAAGCGTCTTTTTAATTTTTTTAAATATTTTATTGGAAAAAATCCAAGTCAACACAATAACTGAAGGAAAGCTAAATAGTTGTACCCTTGTAACAATAACAACATCACTTTAATTTCTGAATCCACTATATTTGCTGCCTATGAGCAATGCATTCAGTATTTACTGCTATTTAGACCAATTGGATTATTTCCTTGTTGCTTGGTTTTTAACAGTGGCCAACAAGGAAAGCATAGGAGGATAGAATTCAAACTACTTTGCCTTCTTTGATGCACTGATATTCTTCTTTTTTGATAGTTAATTTGACAAAAGCATTTATTTTTGTTCTAATTATAAACACTTTGGTGTTATTTTGATTTCATAGCATAGTTTTGGAGTTTATCAAAAGAAATACCTGTCATTCATCAGGAAAAATATCTTCAAAAGGGTTTTCATTTTCTGGTTGAGAATGGTTTGATTCTCTGGAGGTCTTCTTAGGCAGGATCCTTTGCAGTAGCACTGTGTTATTTCTCAGAGCCCATTTTGAGGTTTCCAAAATGTAATATAGAAATTCAGCTCACTTTCTGTGAAATAAACATGGTAATTTCAGGCAACTATGTAATTCTGCACAAACATTTTTTCCTGAGCCTCTGTGTCATTTACAATCATCACATTTGAAATCCTTCCTTACATAATCATGAAAATGAGATTTGTACTAATATTTCTCATATAGTACATATATTCCTTGTTTAATGTATTTACATATTTTTTGTTTTTGCTCAGTACTTTTTTTCATTAAGTTTAATGGTACATTTTAGGCATATAATATGATGACATCCATCATTGGGAATTTGTACCTTTACATGATATATCTTGGTTCTTATTTTTTTCCCATTCCTCTGACCTCCCTTCAACACTTCCACCCCTTCCTATTTACAAAGACCTTTTTTCCATTTTTTCCTTTTCTCCTATTTATTCCTTTCCATTCTTATCTTTCTCCTACTTCTCCCACTTCCTCCTCCCCTTTAGATCTTTTCTTCCTGTTTTAAATTATCTATTAGACATTTTGATCATATCTGTATTAATATAAGAATAAATAAAGCTGCAATTCACAATTACATTGTGAGCAAAATGATTTTCTGATTGACACTGTATGATTTATTTGTTTACTTAGCTCATTCTTCATACTACAATCATCAGAGTTCACATTTAAACATACTAGCAATACCAGCAGATGCCAGCTTCTTGAACTTCTAACCCAAATTCCCTTGTAAATATTGTGAAGTATCATAAGCCAAACTGTGATTAAACCTTTAGCCTTAGTAAACTGTACTGGCAACATCATACAGGCATTTTTTTTTAGTAAAGCATGAAAGAACATATTGATTTATAAAGTAATACTTCATAATTATATAAAATTGAATGATGATATTAAAGGCAAATATTTAAGAATGCATATTTTTATTCATTCCATTAAAATAAGACATTCAGCTACTAATCCCACTTAAAATTTCAGGATAATAGATTAAATCTATAATAAAATTTGTACCTTCTCATTAAAACAAATTCTGCATAAGAAATTAAAAGACAGGCTTAAAAGAAGGAATTTCAAGGAAAATAAATTATAATCCATGATAATAGGTAAAGCCTACAAAGCAAAAATTACATAACAAAATCTCAAGAGAGGCCCTCCTCCCTGTCACCATCCCATGGAGGCCACCCATACCACAGATCATGCCTCTGTGCAGGCCATGCTCCTCAACCATGACTCGTGGGCCATGCGGTATCTGGATCCCCACTGTAGAAGTGCCGGAGACCCATAAATTCCATGGTTATGAGCTCCAGAAGATAGAGCAGAAGTGAACAACAGAGAGTCCCTCTCTGGGGCTCCTCAATGAAAATTGAAGCCCACTGGGAAAATGAAGAAAATCTCTGCAATAAAGGCACACTGGACTACCATGGTTGGTAAGTTGGTGGGATCAGCACCAGCCATCAGAACCTGGATTCTCCTTGGGAGAAGGGCAGCTGGAACCTTTAGTAGAACCTTGCAGACTTCAATCCTACAAGAGGTCAGGGACCTCAACTTGGGTCTTTCAGCCAGAAATCAGCCTGAATCTCAGTGGACTACAGCTGACTTGCTGAGGTTAATTGACTTAGATCTGTACACTGCTGCTCACATTGTCTACCACAACAGCAGAGACATACTGTGAAAGAGGCCCTTTTTAAAAAGTTATATATATATATATATATATATATATATATATATATATTTCCTTTCTTTTTCTCCCTCTCCCTTCTGTTCTGCATTTCTCTCCCTCTTTGTTCCTGTTCTTGTACTAATTCAGATTGTTTTTCTCTGTCTTTCCTTCTCTCCATTGTCAATACTCTTATAGGAAGGAGAATACAGTTTCTAGCTTCCCTATTGCTGTTAGTTTATTCTGTTCCTGTCTTTGTTCCTTTGCTCAGTCTTTTCCTCTTGTCCTCAACAGTTTCCCAAAATTTGTTTGATCTTCCTGTGTCCTCTAGCCTCACTTCTAACCTTTTTCTCTCCTTCTATCTCTCTATCCCTCCCTCCATAACTCCTTCTAAGTCCTCATCCCAAAGGGTAAATTTGCTATATTGAAGGACTTATTTACTACAAACATACATTGGGCTGGTCCTCAGTTTTGATCCAGTTCACATGGTTAAAGGTGACAGATTAATAGCTACCACAAATTGTTATTTTCTAAGGTCTGTTTGATCCTATTGTTGATGTTGATTGTATCACTTGGGCTAGTGTGTCGTGATTGATCTAATCAGTTGTCCTCCCTTATATAATGAAAATGAGATTGACTAAGAGACATTAGAGACTCAAAGCCTAAAGACCAGCTACAGCTGAAAGACACCTCTAAGCAGCAATAATTCCATAGGGGTTCTAAATACAAGAAATAAAGATACTCACAACAAGCAATATTAAAGTATCAGCCCATGAATTAAACCAAAAAGAGCACCAACAACAAAAATAGAAATGAAAAGACACTTAAGGCACAAACCCAGACTTTGAGCTCACCACAGGCATATGCTGGGGACAACAAAGTGGAAAGATCTGATAATCAACCACCTGGACAACCTGAACTGATAGCACAGGAAGAATAAAATGGATGAATGAGGGTATATAAAAATTCAAAACAGAAATAATTCCCAGATAACTACAGAGATGGTGAGCAGAATGAAAGACATGATTAGAGACTCTAGCAGAGAAACAGATAAAAAAAAAATAGATGAGCTCAGGACCATGATGAAATCCATGAATGCTCAACATAGGAAAGAAGTGGAATCCATAAAACAGATTCAAACAAATATTCAGAAGATTAAAAACTCCATTGAAAGTATTCACAGCAAAAGAAGCCAAAGTGATGATAGAATAGCAGATATAGAAGACAGGATTGCAATTAGTGAACATGAAAAGAGATTTCTTTTTTTTTTTTTTTTTGCTTAAATTCTTTTATTGGTATCTTTTAGGTATACAATACATTTACATTTATCATTGGGTGCTTGTACCTGCACATGATGTATCTTAGTTCTTACTTTTTCCCCATTACCTGTGTGCCCTTCATGCCCTCCACCCTTCCCTATTTACATAGACTTCATTTCCTTTTTTTCTTTTCTCATAATTTTTCCTTTCCATTCTTTCCTTTCCCCATCTCCTCCCACCACCCCTTCCCCTTTGGACCTTTTCCTATTTCAAAGTATCAATTATTAGTTATTAATCCTTTTAATCCTTATTTACACTCTCAGTTTCTCACACTAGGGAAACTATTTGGTATTTACACATGTGTGTCCTATTTATTTCACTTAAGAGTATGGCCTCAATATGCATCCATTTAGCTGTGAATGAGATTTTTTAAAAATAATAAGGGAGCATGAGAAATCAATCAACCAGCTGCTAGATGACACAAAGAAAAATAACATAAGACTGATAGGAGTCCATGAAAAAGCAGGAGAAAGTACAAATGACATAAAAAAATCTGTCCACAGAAGTAATAGCAGAAAACTTCCCCCTTGCTTTCTTCCCAAGCAGAAAACTTCCCAAAAGAATTTAATATACTGATAAGTGAGGCATTTAGGACTCCAACTAGACATGATCAAAAAAGTCAACACCTCAACATATAATAAAGATCCCAGAAACACAACAGAAGAATAAAATAGTATAAGCATTTAGAGAAAAGAAACAAATCACATACCAAGGAAAGCCCATCAGAATCACAGCAGACTTTTCAACACAAACCCTTAAGTCAAGGAGAGCCTGGATTGAGGTATTTCAAACCCTACAAGAAAGCAACCTCCAACCTAGATTGATGTATCCTGCAAAATCATCTTTCAAAATTGATAGGAAAATAAGATATTTCCATGCCAAAGAACACCTGAGAAACTTCATGAATACCAAACTAACACTCCAAACAATTATAAAATATATCTAAGAAAAAGGTAATGAGGATAACAACTCCATGAGGCCCAACAGAGTGAAGCAATCAGGCAAGGGAAGAAATTAAAGGGAAAGGTGGAAAAATAAAAAATAAAAGAGCCAACAATAGGAAAATATCATGACAAGGATAAGTCAATATGTATCAATTATAACCATCAATGTTAATGGCCACAATTCAGAAGAAATAAATTGGCAGAATGGATTAAGAAGCAAAATCCAACAATATGCTGTATAGAAGAAACACACTTAATTCAAAAAGAAATTCATAGACTGAAAGTAAAAGGATGGAAAACAGTTCTCCATGTGACAGGAACCAGGAAAAAAACAGGGGTAGCTATTTTATTTGCAGGTAAAGTAGATCTCAAAACAAAACTAACTGAGACAAAGAAGGTCACACTACATTGTTCCCTTATAAAGGGAACAATCCAAGGGGAAGGGATGACAATTCTAAATATATATGCACCAAATACTAGTGCACCCAACTTTATAAAACAAATATTAATGGACAAGAAAAACCAAATAAGCACTAATACAATGTAGTGGAGGAATTCAATACCCCACTATCACAAATGGACAGATCATCTAGACAGAAAATCAACACCGAAATACCAGACGTCAATGAAACTTTTGAACAAATGGTCTTGACAGATGCCTACAGAGTATTCCACCCCACAAAATCAGAATACACATTCTTTTCAGCTGCACATGGGTCATTCTCCAATACAGACTACATGCTAGCTCATAGAACATGGTTAAGTAAATGCAAAGGAATTGAAGTTATCCCCAAATATTATCAGAATATAGTGCAATTAAACTGGAGAATGATAGCATAAGAAACAGCAAGAACTTTGCAAACACATGGAAATTTAATTACACTCTCCTGAACATGGGTCACAGAGGAAATGAAAGAAGAAATCAGACAAGTTATATCCTTAAATGACAATACCAATAAAACATACAGGAACCTGTGGGACACAATGAAAACAGTTCTATGAGGGAAATTCATAGCAGTGAATATGCATACTAGGAAAACAGAGCAAGCTCAAATAAACTATCTAATGTTGAACTTCAATCTCCTAGAAAAATAAGAACAAGACAAACCCAAAGCTAATACAAGGGAGGAAATTATAAAGACCCAAGCAGAAATCAATGCAATGGAAACTAAGGGAACAATACAAAAAAAATCAATGAATTGAAGAGTTGGTTATTTGAAAGAATGAATAAAATTGACACACTCTAGCCAATCTTATCAAAAAAGGAAATAAAAGCCTCAAATCCATGCACTGAGGAACAAAAAGGTTGAATTAACAGCAGATCCAGGAGAAATCCAGAGGATCATCAATACCTACTTTGAGAACCTGTACTCCAATAAAATGGAAAACAAGGACAGATTCCGAGATACATATGAATCAACAAAGTTGAACAAAGATATAAAAATTCTAAACACCCCAATTTCAATCAATGAAATGAAAAATGTAATTAAAAATATACCAACAAAGTAAAGCCCAGGTCCTGATGGCTTCACTGCTGAGTTCTATAAGAAATTTAGGGAAGAGCTAATGCCACTACTTCACAAATTTTTAATGAAATTTATATGGAAGTAATACTTCCAAATTCATTACTGGAACCAAGCATCACCTTGCTCACAAAAGCAGAGAAAGACCCAATCAAAAAAAGAGAACTACAGGCCAATCTCCTCGATGAATATAGATGCAAAAATCCTCAATAAGATACTGACAAACAGAATACAGAGGATCATCAAGAAGATCATACACCCTGACCGAGATTCATCCCAGGGATGCAAGAATGGTCCAAAAATACATAAATCAATACATGTAATACAGTACATTAACAAACCTGAGGACAAAAACCATATGATCATCTCAATAGATGCAGAAAAAGTGTCTGACAAAATCCAACACTCATTCAGGTTAAAAACCCCACAGAAAAATGGAACAGATGGTCTTTACCTCAATCTGATAAAGGCTATCTATGAAAAACCAAAAGCCAACATTATACTAAATGGTCAAAAACTGAAAACTTTCATGATAAAGTCATGAACAAGACATGCATGTCCACTATCACCACTCCTGTTCAACATAGTTCTAGAAACATTAGCCACAGGAATTAGAAAAGAGAAAGAAATAAAAGGAATAAAGATAGAAAAGGAAGAAGTTAAACTCATTATTTAATGATGGCATGATACTCTTCATAGAAAACCAAAAAAACTGCTAAAAATCTTCTAGGCTTAATTGACAGATTAGTAGAGTAGCTGGATACAAGGTCAATGCTCAAAAATCAATAGCCTTCTCGTACACAGGTAACAGACTCCGTGAGAGAGAAATTGGGGAAATGATTCCTTTCACAATAGCATCCAAATAAATGAAATATCTAGGAATCAATCTAATTAAGGAAGTAAAAGACCTCTATGTTGAAAACTAGAGCACTCGCAAAAAAAAGATTAAAGAGGATATCAGAAAATGGAAAGACATCCCTTGTTCCTGGGTAGGAAGAACCAATATAGTAAAAATGACCATACTTCCACAAATGCTATATAGATTCAATGCAATACTGATTGAAATTCCATCAGTATATTTCACAGAACTAGAGAAAATAATCCAAAAATTCATTTGGAAGAGACTTAGAATAGGAAAAGAAATTCTAGGCAACAAACACGTGACAGGGGTTATCACAATCCCCAAATTAAACCATATTGCAAAACCACTGTGATAAAAAAAAACAGCATGATACTGGCAAAGAAGCAGATCCGAGGGTCAGTGAATATATTAGAAGATGCAGACACAACTCCAGACACCACCTCATCTTTGACAAAGGAGTCAACCACACTCACTGGAAAAAAGATAGCCTCTTTAATAAATGGTGCTGGAAAAAATGGATTTCAACCATCCACAGATTAAAACTAGATGCATAACTTTCACTATGCACTAAACTAAAATCAAAGTGGTTCAAAGATCTAAATATTAAAACAGAAACACCAAACTTGCTGGAAGATAGGATAGGTAGAACTCTTGAAGACATTGGCATAGGAAAAGACTTTATGAACAAAACCTCAGTAGCATGGGTACTAGCACAGAGAAACAATTAGTATCTCATCTTACTAAAAAGCTTTTGCACTGCAAGAGGAATCACCAATAGACCTAAGAGACAACCCACAATGAGGGAAAACATTTTTACCAGCTGTTCTTCAGAAAAAGCTCTACTATCTAGAATATAAAAATAACTTTAAGAAATCAGACCCCAAATTCAAAGATCCAATTCAAAAATGGGCATATGAAATGAACAAACATTTCTCAGACAAAGATTAAAAGGGGCAAATAAACATATGAAAAAATGTTCAATATCACTGGTCATTGAAGAGGTACAGTTGAAAACAACACTGAGATTGTACCTCACTCCAGAAAGAATGGCTGCTATCAATAAATCAACCAGTAACAAATGCCGGTGGTATTGTGGGGGAAAAAGAACACTTCTCCTCTGTTGGTGTGAGTGTAGACTGATGCAACCACTGTGGAAATCAAAAAATTAGGATTAGGAGTCCCAATTGACCCAGCTATTCCTCTGCTGGGTATCTTCCCAAAAGAATTAAAAGAATCATACCTCAGCAATATGTGTGCACCCACGTTTATAGTTAAAACTTGGAAACAGCTCTATTGTCTATCAACTGGAGACTGGATAAAGAAAATGTGGAGTTTTTTAAAAAATAAAACAGAGTCCTACTCAGCCATAAAGAATGAGAAACTAGAGACATTTATAGCTAAATAGATTCACGTTGAGGCCATATCCTTAAGTGAAATAAATAGGACACACATGTGTAAATACTAGTTTCTCTGGTATGAGAAACTGCAAGTGTAAACAAGGATCAAAATGTATAATAGATAATTTGAAATAGGAAGACAAAGTCCAAGGGGAATGGGAAGTGCAAGGGGTAAGGGAAAGATAAGAAGGGAAAGGAACAAATAGGAGAAAAGGGAAAAAACAAGAAACAAAGTCTTTGTAAATAGGAAGGAATAGAGTTGTTGAAGGCAGGGCAGGGGAATTTGGAAAAAAATAAGAACCACGATACATCATGTAAAGGTTCAAATTTCCAATGATGAATGTCATCATATTGTGTACCTAAAATGTACCAATAAATTTAACAAAAAAAGAAAATCTCAGGAGAAACACTTCATAAAAGATAAATGCATTTTCAAAATATTTATTGAAAGAAAATTACAGAAAATAGAGATTTCAAAATCAAAAGAAAAAAAATTGAATACCATTAAAAATGGGTTCTAGAAAACAATGAAACACATTAAAACAATGTTATGTATTATTAAAGTTAAGGGAAGTTACATGTAAAAATAGTCATTAAGGTAAATCTATTAGAAAACTGAAGAAATATTTTGATGAAACATTAAAACCGAGACAATTTCTAATACATGGAATGAAATCCAAAACAGACACTGTAGAAACACCATCAATCAAACTGGGCACTTCATTGAGGAATGTTTTTCAAGACTTTAATATTATAGCTGTTTATGTTTCACTGCAAAATAGAAAAAGGTTCCAATATTTTTCATATATCCTCTGTTCCTGCATATTTATAAGCTTCCTCATAATTAGCATTCAGATTAAAGCAGAATATTTGTTATCATTGATGAGAATTTATTTAAGCATCATTAACAACCAAATTGTATTGTTTGCATTATGTTTCATTCTTGAAGTTGTGTATTCTATTGATTTGAACAAATAAAAAATGGCATATACTCAATATGTTATAATGAAGAGTAGTATTATAGCCATAAAAATCATCTATGGTCTGCCCAGTCATCTTATCCTACCTGCTACTTCCTGACCACCACTTATTGTTTCCATAACTTTGCCTTTTCCAGAAAGTAATAGAATTGTAACCATAAAGTATGTTTACGTCAAAGACTTTCTGTGATTATTTCTGGGGTGTTTCTGTTTGTTTTGTTTTGTTCAGAAACTCATTCTCTTGCTTTGTTAATTCTGTTATTACTGTTTCAGAAAGTTCCACTGGGTGGTTTTTGATTTCTTCCACCTTCATGACCCCTGGATTTGCCTTGGGTGAGCTAAAAGTCTGGCATTGCCTCTTGATTCCATGTTTTCTCAATTTCTTTCTTTTTGTTTGTTTTCTGCATTGATGCTTGTAAATTACTTATGGTATGTATCTTTAGTAGTATTATGAAGACTTCTTTATGAAATGATTTTTTAGAGATGTCTTCTAGGCAAATCTGGTTTTTTGCTTATGAGTCTGTCCTAGTTTCATGTCCCTTCTGTTTATTAGCAATGAGAGGTTGCAGCCTGTTTGGTCTATCACACAGTTCTTCGGTACTGGACTGTAGTATTGTTCATGTCCCCAAACAGTCCAGATTCAGTAATATCTTAGTACATGCATTGTTATGTTTGGAAACAATTCAGTGCATAAATAATGTTCAGAAAAAATTTGCTTCAATGTGCTAACTCCCCATCACATGATGAACAAAACAATGGTCATCTTCCTCACACAAATAAATGCAACCATCTTCCTCAAAGTCGTAAAACAAATTAAGTTCATAAAAATTAAGTTCACAAGTGTATTGGCATACAAGGAAGATCAATTTATCACAACAACTATATCATATTGGCTAAAGTTGTACAATCTGCAATAACAATAGCATGAAACAGACAGGAAAATGACAAACTGTGATAACTAATAATTTACCATTTTTAATCATATGTGCAAGATTTATAGTTATATAACATAATCTAATAGAAATTAGAAAATTATGCACAGTAAATATTCACTCAATAGAGCAATTTTACCCTAAGGGGAGAAAATTTAAAAGTAGAAGAGAAAAAATAGAGAAATCAAAGAAGAAAAGGAGATTAGAAGGAAGGCTGAAAGATACGGGAAGATTACCAAAACTTCAGAAAATTGATGAAGAAGACAGGAAGGAAGGAATAATGAAAAAAGTAAAGACAAGGACAAAACAAAGCAAAACTATAATGATGTTCACCCTCACAAAGAAAAAAAAAGAGGAAAAAAACCCCAAATGAAAAAAAAAACTAGAAAAAAAGTTTCTGTGTGACTTCAAGCCTATGATTATCTTCTGTGGTCTATAGTTTTGTGATAGTGTCAATTCAAGGTGTGAATCTGTTCTTGCTGATAGACAAAGGGAGCAATTAGAGCCCAGATCTGTGCTGGATAACCCCAGAAAGCAGACAGTACGATTAGGGTGTGTTGTTGTTTCTGGAGTTTTCAAATCCACTGAGGTTCAGATTGAACCTGATCTCTGGTCCTGGGGTTGGAGCCTGAGTTGTTTAGCTTATAACATTCTGAGTGTCTCCTGCCATCCTGCCCATGACTCCTTGACCATGGCTATCTCCCATGACTGTCCCTCATCCAGTCACTGTGTGAGTTTAACACAGGGAGCCCTGAGATGAAGCCAACCCATGGATGCTCTGAGTCCCATGCTCAGTTGGCCCCTTCCTAAAATAGTATCTGACCAAGTACACTTTCCAGGGGACATGGCAGTTGCTTGGACTGGAATCATTCACCAGTATCTGCTGTTCTATTCCACTGGTGTGTTTCCCCTTGGAGGTCTCTGGAATCACCTGGTTTCATGGTGTCTCTGTAGATTTCATCTTCCTTTCTCACACCATAATCCAGGAGCTGGGGAGGAAGTGCAGGAGGTACTTTCTGCACTTTGGTCTGTCTCTTCAATTTCTCTATAGGATCCAATTTTCTCTTCAGGTCTTTCCATTGTCTCCAGGATCTACCTATCTCCCAGGTTGTTATTTCCCAATGTCTGTATTCCTAATTCTGGAGAGGCTGAGTTCTTGCTGCTTACCAATCTGCCATCTTCCTAGAAGAATTTTAAATTTTAATAAAATTCTCTTTAACAATCCTGTCATTTCTGAATCACGGCCTTTCATGTTGTACCTAAAAATTCATCACAAAACAAAAGGTTACTATATTTTTTCCTACATTTTCTAAGAATTTTATAATATTATGCTTTACATTTATGTCTATGACCCATATTGATAATTTTTTTTGTACCGGGGATCAAACTCGGGACCTTGTGTTTGTAAGCCAGGTGGCAGAACAATTGAGCAAAATCCCTGGCCATTCTGATATTTTTTAAAAGGTTTAAAGTCTATGTCTAGAAAGATTTGTATTTTTATATGTATGTCCAGTTGTTTCAGCATCATTTTTTGAAAAGACTGTCATTTCTCCATTATATTACATTTCTTCCTTTGTCAAAGATCAGTTAGCTATATTCGTGTGAGTCTATTCTTGGGCTCTGTAGTTTGTTCCATTGATCTACTGGCTATTTTTTCACCAATAACACAAAAGTTAATTACAGTAAACTTAAAAGTTATGAAGTCAGATAGTGTTAGTCTTTGACTTTGTTTTTCACTTCAACATTAAATTTGCTCCTCTGAAGCAGCTGCCTCACTATATAAACTAAAGAATCAGATTGTCAATGTTGACAAAATAACTTGCTGGAATTTTGATTGAGATTACAGATCAAGTTGGAAAGAACTGACATCTTGACAATATTCAGCTTCCTCCTCAAGAATATTGGATATATATCCATTTATTTAGCTCTTTTTACTCCTCTCCCAAGGATTTTCTTGTTTTCCTCACATAACTCTTATTTATACTTTATTAGATGTATAGCTAAGTATATCATTTTGGTTGGTGCTAATATAAATTGTAATGTGTCAACTTTATGTTTTACTTGTTCACTGATGATGTATAGGAAAGTGATTGGCATTTTTTTGTTAAAATCATTCCTGTAAATTGATTATATCTGCTTACTATTTTCAGAGATTTTTGTTATCAACTCTTTCAAAGTTTTCATATAAATGATTCTATTGATGAAGATAAGCTTATATCATGCTTCTTAATGTGTTTGCCTTCTTTATTCTTGTATTATTGCATTAGCTAGAAATTCATTAGAAGTGTGTAGTAATGGCATATTTGTCTTGTTCTTAATCTTAGGAAGAGAGCTTCTATGTTCTCTCTGTTAAGTATGATTTTAGTCATAATGTTTTATAAGTATTTTTTTACAATTTTTTGTAAATATCCTTTTGCAATAAATTCTTTCCTATTCTACTTTAGTAAGTAGGTTTTTGAAATTGTGAATAGGTTTTTTGATTTTGTTAAATGTTTTTCCTGTAGAGATATTCACATTTTTTATCTTTGGCCTGTACTAACTGACATTTGAAATTAAACTCACTTTGTGTACCTAGAGTAGATCTCACTTGAGCATGGTATGTATTTAGTTGATTTTATTTGACAGTATTTTGTTGAGGAAGTGTCTTTCATCTATATTCATGAAAATTATTGTTCACTTTTTTTGTTCTTTTAGTGTCTGTCTCATTTTGGAAGCAGGGAGATCATGGCCTCATACAAGGTTTTACAAAACATTCTGTATACTCTTATCTTTTGAAAAAGATTTTAGAGAGTTAGTATAATATTTTCCTTAAATATTTAGTAGATTTCACAAGCCATCTTGTGTGGTCATTCTGTATTTGAATTAGAATGCTATTATTATTGATTTATTTTCATTAATAGATAATGTCTATTTAAATTGTCTATTCTATTTCTTCTAATATAAATTTGCCAGTTTGTATCTCTCCAAGAATTGACTGATTTCACCTATGTTATCAAAATTGTGGGCACAGTTTTGTTCAAAATGTCCTTTTATTATCTTTGTAATTTTATTTGGATCTTTATGTTAATAATTTTCATCCTCTCTCTTATATTTTTCTTAATTTGCCTGGCTAGAGATTATCAATTTTATTTATCTCTTCGAAACACAACACTTTTAGTTTCATTGATTTCTTCTATTGATATCCATTTAAATTTACTTAATCTCACTCATTGTTATTTTTTCCTTCTACTTACTTAAGATATAATTTATTATTTGTTTTCTACATTTTGGTTGCAAGGTTAAATTACTGATTTGACATATTGCTATGGCTTGTGTTTAGATGTCCCCCCAAACCCTCATGTGAATGAGGTGGGACTTTTTCAGAGGTGGCTGATCTGGAGTATGTGACACTAGAATTGATTCATGGTGAAATGCTGGGCTCTAGGGCACTAAGATTAAGGGTCTGATTACTACCTGCCCTACATAATTTGGATAAAATTAAGTGAGCAGGAAGATGCTTTTTTCCCTTGTTGCTTTGCTACCTTCAGTCTGCCATGAACAGTTGCCCCTCTGCCATGTGCCACTCTGCCTTGGAGCCAGCCAATTATGGATTGAAACCTCTACAAACTGAGCTAATAAACCTTTTTCCTTTTAACTTTGGGTGTTAGGTATTTTGTTTCACCAACAAGAGAAAATAGTTAACACAGATATTTCTTCCTTTTTAGGAAATGTTTTCAATTCATAAATTTCAGTTTCATAAATTTTCCTCTAAACATTGGTTTTGCTGCATATGATAGAGTTTTCTGCCTTTGAATTCTATTTCAGGAAGTTACGATTCTCTGAATCTGCATATTTGTTTTCTCAATTTTGAGGAAGTAGTTCTTTTTTGCCCTTTTTTTTGGTAAATTTCTTCACCTTAAAATATTTTAAAACACAAGGGAGGAAGTGTTTTTTGCCGATGATCTACTTCTATTACAGTCTTAGAAAAGTTATGTTTCAGGATTAGTATTTCCAAACTCTTTATATATGAAACAAGAATCTCAGGAATTTCTATGAGAAAGCTATAGAAATGACAAATGTTAAGACAAATGACAGATGTCAAGTTTTGAAATTGACCTAAGAGGTAATATAGAAGGAGGTGATATGGAATAGAATACTGAACACACAAAATTTGAAGAAAAAATTGACTAGAACTATTGATCTAAAACTTGCTACTTTGATTGATAGGATCTTAAAAGTTTTTGAATATAGAATTATAATACATATATTTTTAAAAATAGATATTAAGACACCTTTTGAATCTAATGAAAATAAAGCTGATGAAATAATATTAATATCAAAATATAAAATGTGAATAACAATCATTAAAAATAATGAGGATAATACATACTAATTAAAGTAGCAATTTAAAAAATATAAAACAATTAATTATAATTACTCATCAGCCACTTAGCTTTAAACTCCTGAGAAAAAATGGTAATGCCAGAAGTAATTGACAAATACACACATAGTAGATTTCATATGCTTCTTTTAGAAACTACATAAATTAAAAACACTTCTAAAATATAAATAATAAAGTGTTTGTCAAAGTGTTGTTAAATAACAAAACAATAACAACCTAGAATTTTGCATCTGAAAAAGAGACAGGTATATGGTATTTTCAAGTATATTAATGTATATAAAAATTGATCATATTTTTCCCTGGATGAATATATCATCAAATATTTTAAAATTATAAGATAAGCTCACTCATCATAATGGAAAACCTTGAAAATTGACAACATAAATTTAGCTGTAATAAAATACATTTTACACTTTCTTGTATATATTTTCTTGAGCTCCTCAAATCACCACAGGTGGCTTATAACACCAGAAAATTATTTTCTTATCATTCTGGGGTCTAGAAGTGAAATTTAACTTTCTACTGAAGAGTAGGTTTGTTTTCTGGGTTTGTTATGGTTTATGTCTAGAGGTTCCCTCCCAAGCCTCATGCACTCACACGGGGGACCCTGGGAAGTGACTGAATCATGGGGGGATGATACTCATCAGTGGAGTTTATAGCTAAATGTGATGTTGAGAGGTGAGCCCTGGTCAGAGAAAATGGGTCAGGGCAGTATGGTCTGGAAGTATTTATTAACACTGTTTAACTTAGCAAGAATCTTAGCAAGAAATATAAGAAAAATAATTAAAAATTTTAAAAATTGATTGGGTTTATATATCAGTGGTAAAGCATTACTGTCCTTGGCTTAAGTAAAAAAAAAAAAAAGTGTGCAAATATTTTGTCGTGCTGAAATATCCTCTTCAGACAAGACATAAAAATTCAACCTAGGCTTTGCTACCACAAATTTTAATGAAACAAATGACACATTCTGTGAAATGAGAATGCCAGAGGGTTATATTATGAAGCTTAACCTCTGGTCCCCACTTCAGGAAACTCTCCAAAGGAATCATCTTCCCATTCTTTCATTTTCTCACTTTCCCCAGATTGTGCAAATTAACTACATATTTTTCTTTCTTCCTACTTTTGACATGAAATATTTTATTTTCACATGTAAAGTTTCTATAAAATCATTACTCTGATGGTGATAAACAATGTGATATTTGCAAACAGCATTACCTCTTCCTTACTTATCCTTGCATACTAGCAATTGTGAAGTGAATATCTTGTCCAAGTAATTAGAGATAAATGTTCCAAAATTAAATACTACATGATCTTCTAATGTAGTCCTATTTTAATAATGTTTAATCTTTACCAATTATATATCTATTACTGACAATTTAAATTTCAACCTTTTTCTCTTTATAACACTAAAAATATCACATGGGAATAGCATTGAAATGAAAGCTATTTACTGTGGAAATATATTTATTGTCCATTTGTAGTTATGTGGATATTAAATAATTAGACATTCTGGAAGAGAGAGTATATAAAAATGCTCCTTGCATGGAAGTGTTTCTCTTCATATCTATCTCTTCTCTCTGTGTGTCTCTCTCTCTGTCTCTCTCTCTCTGTCTCTCTGTCTCTGTCTCTCTCTCCATATATACACATATATATTATATATATAATATTGTGAATGATTTTCTAAGAGCTGATCAAGAATTATTTTCCTTGAATGAGATGTTATATCCTAATAAGAAAAGGACTGAATCACTCGGAACCTCTTACAACCAAGTTATTCTTTGCACACCTTAGAAAAAATGGCTGTGTATGTTTGGTGTGTGTGCAAGGGAGCCCAAGTCTGCCTTATTGCACAACATAGCTGCATTTCATATGAAGAGTAGATCCAGACAAACAATTTGCATACCATTTTACCACTCAGGCTTTCTTGTAACACTACAGCAATTATTTCATTTCATGTATGTGGGTTTGTTTGCTATATTAGGAAGCTAAAGAATTATGAACCTATATTCTGAGATTTAATCAATGAGCAAGCAAAAGCAGGGACTTGTCTGAAAAGAGAATATGCTGGGTAGCTGTTCAAACATTAGAATGTATGGAATGGAGGTAAATTACAGAGGATCACAACAAAAGAAAAGAAAGTTTCAGATTGATGAAGTAGGGAAATGAAGGCAGCAGAGATTGTTAAAATGTATAAGACACAGTAAAGTTATGTTTAGGGAAGATTTATTTTGTGATGACATGAAGTTTCTCCCAAAGGGAGGATAAATTAACTAATTTCTGTGTTCCCTAATGTTATTATGTGTAAGATATGGTGAGTTGTCTGCTATATATAAGACATTTGTGAGAATTAAGAAAACTAATAAATTTAGAGCATACACACAAATATATATGGATATAAATTATAAAATACCATTATCATTAGCACACACAAAAATCTCTACCAACCTACCCATTATCATAATTTCCTTGTCTTTCCAAAAAAAAGTGTATGATAGAAAAGATGGTTTAAAAAAGGAGGAAAACCAGGTTTATGCTTCTTAAAATGTTTCATAGATCACACTACAAGTTCCCATGTCAAGTCATGAAGAGGAAGTGTTAGTATGGTGATACAAGCTGTAATTTTATTTGAAATGGATAAATTTTCACTTTGAACTTATGTTGAAATATATATATTAAAATATGATCCAAAGTCTAATTATTTTTTAAAGTATGTCATAAAATAATGTATGTAATCCGCAACACTTTTCTCTGGCAATGTGGTAGAGATTTTTTCATTAAAATCTAATTGTTTTTATTCACAAGCTACTTAAGCCACTGTTTATTAATGTACCAATTTTAACGCTTATTTCCTTTTTAATTACTGCATTCCAATATACACTTTATTCTTTTCCTGAGAAAACAATAGAAATCACTTTAGAATTAATAGTAAAAATGAATGGACATGGAATTTCACTTGTGCTAAATCCAAATAATATTCAGATACACAGATGGAATATCTTGTGTTTATTTGCAGCATACTCTTTTTTAATTGAAACACAAATGCTACATTTCTATATAATAGTTCAAAATTTTATTCTGTTAATTATTTTTATAACAGAATTTTTGGACATTTTGTCCTTTCTTCTAAATATCAATTTACTTTGTGGTATTAAAATGACTCCAACTTGATCCAGCACTTGCCAGGCACATCGGCAGACACCTGAGAGAGGTCACAGGTCACAGGGAACCTGTCCCATCCAGCTCCTCCCACAGTAACAATCCACTTAGCCATGTGGGTGCCTGCAGGACACCCCACACACACACTCCTCTGGCCCCTTGGCTGTACCACCAACTGGCTTCACACTACAAAGACACAGGGGACACCAGACCACCAGACCACCGTACTGGGTAAGTTGGAAGGATCATCGCCTCCCATCGGAACCAGGACTATCTTCAGGGGAAGGGGAGCTGGAACATGCAGTAGAGCCTTGCAGAGTTCAACTCGACAGGAGGACAGGGAGCTCAACTTGGCAATTGCAGCCAGAAATCTCACGGGTCTGCAACTGGCTTGCTGAGACTCATTGACTTATATCTGTACACTGTGGGCCATGTTGTCTATTGTGACAGTAGAGACATACCCTGAAGAAGGCCCTTCATTTTCATTTTTATTTTTTATTTCCCAAATTAGTACCATTGTGGTTTTTTTCTCTTATTTTAAATTTTTGTTCCTACTCTTTGCAAATTTTTGTTTTTCTCTTCTTTTTTTTTCTTCTTTTCATTCTTTTTTTTCTCTTTCCATTCCCTCTCTCCCACATTCACTCTTGCTCTTCTACATTGTTCTTCATCTCCCTTTCTGTTCCTGTTCTGGCCCTAATTCAGATTTCTTCTTTTTCTTTTCTTCTCTTTTTCCTTCTCTCACCCTTGTCCTCTGGCCTCACTGCTAACCTTCCCCTGTCCTTCTACCTATCAATCCCTCTCTCCTCAACTCCTTCTAACTCCCCATCCCAAAGGGTAAAGTTGCTATATTGAAGAGTTTATTCATTGTAAACATATGTTGGGTTGCTACTCGATTTTGATTTAATTCACACAATTAAGGGTGATAGACTAATAACTACCACAAAATGTCATTTTCTAAGATGTACTTGATGCTATAGCATTGCTGATTGTATCACTTGGGCTATGGTGTTGTGATTGATCTAGTCAGGGGTCCTTCCTGGTATAATGAAAATGAGATGGTCTCAGAGTCATTAGAGACTCAAAATCTAAAGACTAGCTATGTCTGGAAGACACCTCTGAGAAGCAATCATTCCATAAGGGTTCTAATTACAAGCAACAAAGATACTTACAATAACCAATTTCAAAGTATCAACCCAGGAATTAAACCAAGGACAGTACCGAAAACAAAAATGTGAAGACATTTATGCAAAGCACAAACTCAGACTTCCACCACACCAAGGGTAAACTCTGGGAGAAACGAGGTGGAAAATGCCAATAATCAACCAGCTGGACACCCTGAACTGATAGTACAGGAAGTAACAAAACAGATGAATGAGGCTCTAGAAAAATTCAAAGCAGAAATAATCTCCCAGATAACTACAGAGATGGTGAGCAGAGTGAAAGACATGATTAGAAATCTAGAACAGAAACAGATAAAAAAAATAGATGAGCTCAGAAACATGTTGGAAGCCACAAAGGCTCAGCATAAGAAGGAAATGGAAACCATGATCACCCAACATAAGAAAGAAATAGAATCCATGAAACAGATTCAAACAGATATTCAGGAGATTAAAAGCGCCATTGAAAGTATTCACAGCAGATTAAAGGAATCTTAAGATAGAATATCAGATATACAAGACAAGATCATGGTTAAGGACCATAAAAACAGAGATTTCTTAAAAATAGTAAGGGGCCACAAGAAATAAATGCAGCATCTACTAGACGATGCAAAGAATAACACAAGACTGATAGGAATCCACGAAAAAACAGGAGAAAGCACAATTGACATAAAAAAACTGTTCACAGAAGTAATAGTGGAAAACTTCCCAGACAGAGGTGGAGAATAGGACATACAGATAAGTGAGGCATATAGAACTCCAACTAGCCATGATCAAAAAATAATCTACACCTAGACATATAATAGTCAAGATCTCAGAAACCCAACAGAAAAACAAAATCCTACAAGCAGTTAGAGAAAAGAAACAAATCACCTACAAAGGAAAGCCCATTAGAATGACAGCAGACTTCTCAACACAAACACTCAAGTCAAGGAGAGCCTGGAGTGAAGAAGTTCAAGCCCTAAAAGAAAATAATTTCCAACCTAGACTGTTGTATCCTGCAAATTATCTTTTAAAATTGATGGAGAAATTAGATACATCCATGACAAAGAACACCTGAGAAATTTCATGAACACCAAACCAGCACTACAAGCAATTTTAAAGAATATCCTAGAAAAAAAAATGAAGGTCACAACTCCATGAGGCCCAACAGAGGGAAACCACCAGAAAAGGTAAGAAACTAAAGGGAAAGGGGGAAAAATAAATGAGTCAAAAAAAGTAAAATATCATGACAAGGATTAATCAATATCTATTAATTATAACCACCAATGTTAATGTCCTCAATTCAACAATCAAAAGAAATAGACTGGCAGAATGAGTTAAGAAACAAAATCCAACAATATGCTGTATAAAAGAAACACACCTAACTCAAAAAGTAATTCATAGACTGAAAGTAAAAGGATGGAAAACAGTTCTACATGCCACAGGAACCCAGAAAAAAGCAGGGGTAGCAATCCTATTTGCAGACAAAGTAGATTTCAAACCAAAAGTAATTAAGAGAGACAAAGATGCTCACTATATCCTTGTGAGGGAACAATCCAAGATGAAGAGATGAAAATCATAAATATATATGCACCAAATATAAATGCCCCCAACTATATGAAACAAATATTAATGGACATGAAAAACCAAATAATCAGTAACACAATTTTAGTGGGGAGCCTCAATACCCCACTCACAAATAGACAGATCATCTAATCAAAAAATTAACAATGAAATTCTAGAACTGAACCAGCTATTAAGAAAATGAACTTAATAGATGTTTACAGAGTGTTCCATCCCACAAAATCAGAATACACATTCTTTCACCTGCACACAGATCATTCTCCAGAATACACCACATGCTAGCTCATAGGACATGTCTAAGTAAATGTAAAAGAATCGAAGTTATTCCTCTATATTATCAGAACATAGTGCAATAAAAGTGGAGATAAATAGCAAAAGACACTGCAAAATCCCCAATAACACATGGAAACTGAATAACACCCTCCTGAACTACCAATGGGTCACAGAGGAAATTAAAGAAGTAATAAAACAGTTTCTACAAGTAAATGATAATCCCAGTACAACATACAGGAATCTATGGGACACAATGAAAGGAGTGCTAAGTGGGAAATTCATAGCAGTGAATGCCCATATTAGGAAAACAGAGAGAACTCAGATAAATAACTTAATGCAGAACCTCAAGCTCCTAGAAAAAGAAGAGCATAACAAACCCAAAGCTCATTCAAGACAGGAAATTATAAAGATTACAGCAGAAATCAATGCAGTGGAGACTAAGAGAATGATACAAAAAAATCAATGAATGAAAAAGTTGGTTTTTCAAAAGAATAAATAAAACCAATAAACCTCTAGTCAACCTTATCAAAAAAAGAAAGAAAAGGCTCAAATCCATGCAGTTAAGAATGAAAAAGGTGAAGTCACAACAGACCCAGCAGAAATGCAGAGGATCATCAATACCTACTTCCAGAACCTGTACTGTAATAAAATGGAAAACACAGAAGAAATGGAGAGATTTCTAGATACATATGAATTGCCAAAGTTAAATGCAGAAGATATAGAAATTCTAAACACCCCAATTCAAGTGAGTGAAACTGAAAAGATAATAAAAAATTTACCAACAAAGAAAAGCCCAGGACCTGGAGGCTTCACTGCTGAATTCTACAAGACATTTAAAGAAGAACTATTGCCATTACTCTTTAAACTCATCAAGGAAATTGAAAGGGAAGCAAAGCTTCCAAATTCATTCCTGGAACCAAGTGCTACTTTGATTCCAAAACCAGGGAACGATACAACCCAAAAAAAGAACCGTAGGCCAATTTCCCTAATGAACATAGATGCAAAAATCCTCAACAAGATACTGGCAAACAGAATACAAAGAGTCATCAAGAAGATCATACATCCCAACCAAGTTGGATTTATCCCAGGAATGCAAGTATGTTTCAACATTCATAAATCAATAAATGTAATACACTATATTAACAGAGTCAAGGACAAAAACCATATGATCATCTCAATAGATGCAGAAAAGGCATTAGACAAAATCCAACACCCAATCATGATAAAAACCTTACAGAAAATTGGAAGGTCTTTATCTCAACCTGATTAAGACTATCTATAAAAAAACCAATAGCCAACATCATACTAAATGGTCAAGAACTGAAAACTTTCATGCTAAAACAAGGGAAAAGACAAAGATTCCCACTATCACCACTTCTGTTCAATATAGTTCTGGAGACATTAGCCACAGCAATTAGAAAAGAGAGAGAAATAAAAGGAATAAAGATAGGAAAGGAAGAAGTTAAACTGTCATTATTTCCTGACCATATGGTACTTTACATAGAAGACCCAAAAACCTCCACCAAAAGCCTCTAGACTTAATTGACAGATTGAGTAGAGTAGCTGGATACAAGGTCAACACTCAACAAACAATATTCTTGTACACAAATAACAGACTAACTGAGAGAGAAATTAGGGAAAAAATTCCTTTTACAATAGCATCAAAAAAATGAAATATCTGGAACCCAACTGACAAAGGAAGCAAAAGAGTTCTACCCTGAAAACTACAGCACTCTGAAAAGAGACATTGAATATGATATCAGGAAATGGAAAGACATCCCTTGTTCCTGGGTAGGAAGAACCAATATAGTGAAAATTGCCATATTTCCAAAACTACTACATAGTTGTAATGCAATGCAAATTGAAATTCCAGCAATATATTTCACAGAACTAGAGAAAATAATCCAAAATTAATTTGGAACCAGAAGAGAACTAGAATAGCAAATACAATTCTATGCAACAGAGACATGGCAGAGGGTATCGCAATCCCCAACTTGAAACTATACTACAAAGGTAATGTGATAAAACAGCATGGTACTGGCAAAAGAACAGACCTGAGGATCATTGGAATAGATTAGAAGGTGTAGAAACAACTCCAGATGTACTCAGCCACCTCATCTATGACAAAAGAGCCAACAACCATCATTGGAGGAAAGAGAGCCTATTTAATAAATGTTATTGGAAAAACTGGATTTCAACCTGTCAAAGATTAAAACTAGACCCATACCTATCACCATGCACTAAACTAAGATTAAAGGAGATTAAAGATCTAAATATTAAAACAGAAACACTGAACTTGCTGGAAGATAAGTTAGGGAGGACTCTTGAAGACATTGGCACAGGAAAGGACTTCATGAACAAATCCTCAGTAGCAGGGGAGCTAGTGCAAAGAATCAACAACTGGAATCTCATCTTATTAAAAAGCTTCTGCACTGCAAAAGAAACCACCAACAGAGCTAAGAGACAACCTACAATGTGGGGAAAAAAAATTAGCAGCTGTACCTCAGGCAAAGGACTACTATCTAGAATATATAAAGAACTGAAAAAAAAATGAGACCCTCCCAAATTCAAAGACCCAATTCAAAGATGGGCACCTGAAATGAACAGACATTTCTCAGACAAAGAAGTAAAAGCAGCAAATAAATATATGAAAAAAACGTTCAACATCGCTTGTCATTTGAGAGACGCAAATGAAAACAATACTGAGATTACATCTCATCCCAGAAAAAATGGCTGCTATCAAGAAATCAGACAATAACAAATGCTGGCAGGGGTGTGGAGAGAAAGGAACCCTTCTCCATTTTTGGTGGGAGTGCAGACTGGTGCAACCACTGTGGATTCAGTATGGAGATACCTCAAAGAACTAGGACTAGAGGTCCCATTTGACCCAGATATTCCCCTACTGGGTATCTTCTCCAAAGAACTAAAAGAATCATACCACAGCGATATATGTGCACCCATGTTTATAGTGGCACAGTCTGTAATAG